>NW_017671847.1:121366-194809 GCF_001879085.1 Nicotiana attenuata | reverse complement strand
ATGTTTACTGTATTATGCTATTGGTTCACGTTGTTGTATTTATAGCTTTGCTTTGTGTTTATTTAGGATTTCTTATTCTCAGACTTTATTTATATTTATTACTTTCTGAGTTGGAAGTACTCACAATACTCCCTGCACCTTGTGTGCAGATTCAGGTGTACCCACTGAGGCTGAGTGAGATCTTTCTCTGCCTAGCATCACATTCGGGAGATTCAAGGTAGCTGCAAATTGGCATTCGCAGTCCCGATCTTCCTTCTATTTTATTTATCTGTTTTCCACATTTCTAGAGAAACATTATGTAGTAGGTTAATACTCATGCATTAGAGGCTCAGACTTGTGACACCAGATCTGTGGGCTATTTAGTATTTTATTTTGGGGTTTTTCGGATGTTAGAAATTATTTCAGAGATTCCGTACTTAAATTGTTATTTTTTACTTGTGAATATTTATTTATCCATCTAGGTTATTTGGTTAAGGTTGTGTAAATGATCGGGCTTGCCTAGCAGTGTGTTGGGCGCCATCACGATCGGGGTTTGGGTCATGACAAGGTGGTATCAGAGCCTAGGTTACTTGGTCTCGCGAGTCATGAGCCGGTTTAGTAGAGTCTCGTGGATCGGTACGGAGACGTCTGTACTTATCCTCGGGAGGCTGCATAACCTTTAGGAAAACTTCACGTTCTTGAATTCTTATCGTGCGTCCTTGATTCATCTTGAAAAGTAACTCTTGAAATTCCTTCCACATGTTCGTACGCGTGAACGAGCGCTCAGTATCAGATGTGCCTTGATGGCTTGTGATTCCCCGATCGAGGGGCGAGATGGGATCTCTGTGAGATGATGTTGGGCCAGTCTGGTGGACTTGAGGCCGGATCTTTGCCTATGGCTTGAGCACCGAGGTGCTGACTGTGTGAACAAGTGTTTGAACCTATATATTCGGTATTGTGCCTATTAGTGGAAGTGACGGCTGGATAGCTATATGATGAGTATGTTGGTACTGCGAGATGTATCTATGTGACTTGGAAGCGATGAGGAAGGTCTACTGGATGATAGAAGGACTATTAGGTGGTTGAATTTCCATCGTGATTCGAGGTATAGCTCCGAGTTATGGGCGCGTGAAGAATCTTTTCATGTTTCCAGTTGAGAGTGAAGTAAAAAAAAAAACTTTATGTTGCGGTATGAGTTCAGACCCAGGAAGACTAAGCGACTGAGTACAGTTTAGGACGGTGGAAGGTATACAAAAATAGTAGTTGGAGGCAAAGCAGGTGGATCATCTCCTGCGGAGTGTTCTAAAGTGGTGTGATCCTTATGTTATCTATTAGAAGATCCCATTTACAAGTGATGAAAATGTGTTGACATCTAAATTGGATCGCCTAGAGAGTGGGCTTAACTATTGTGTGAGTGAATGCGAGATTTGCAGAAGAGTTAAAAATCTCTAGATGATTTGTGTTTCCACAAGCTTATGAAGGATTGAGTTTAATCTCACTATGGTATTAAGGCAGCAATGGAGTATGTGCGTTACGAGTTGTTGGGAGTGTTTTGATCTATGGCTTCGAGCCAAGTTGGGGAGTTTGCTATTGATTATCTAATTGTACGGTTATGTGGGCATGCTGGCGAATCAGTTCTGGTTGCGGAAATGGAGCCGAGGATGGAACGAGTGAAGCAAAATTTTGACAAAGGTTATATGGTGCTTCGTGGATGTGTGAGAATCACAGGATGTCTTGAGCTGTTGTTGGTAAAGAATGCTCGGTGCATAGAGCAAGAAGATGCTTGCTTGTATTGTGATGAGGTCATATCCTGCGGTGTCAGAGTGCTAACGAGGCACGGGTGGTGCTGTTCATTTGATCAGGCTAAATGTAGTTAAATAGAGTAAATGACTCTCGAGAATGGTACTAATGTGGTCGAGATTCTACATATGACAATTGGGTATCTTAAATTTGTATATGTGATTAGAAACTGAGTCTCTATTGGGAGAGGTCAAGATGTGTAAATTTTTCTATATCAATTGTGGACTTCTATGTAGCACTATCGGGAAGGTGCAGGTAATGGCTCGGAATTCGTAGAATATTTTATGATGTTTTGACTTGCGATGTAGCAGTTGGAAGGTACAAAATGGTTTGTGGGATGTGAGATAGCATGGTCTCGTGATTCAAGTCACTCGGGATGAGTGCAGATAGATGGTGTTATATGTTGAATGCAGTTGCCATTATTCCTAAGGAATCAGGGTAAGTCGAAAAAAGATGGATTGGTTAGCCATTTATCTGATGGCATATTGGTGGTAGAGATCAATTCCTTCAGCATGATCAAGTTACGCATGTGATTTGTGGCGATGCAGGTGAGGCCTGTCGTCCGTTGTAATTGATGTTATTCAAGAGTATTCCATTATTATGGGCCTGTTATGTGTAGGCAGATTCCGAAAGGGTTATGGTGGGTTAGACCACTACTTAGAGATTTGTATATTCTACGGTTATGAGAATTCACCTGTGTGTTGCTATGGTTCTCCTGAAGTGAATTAAGTGGAAAGTTTTATATGATGAAGTGTTAATCTAATAGTGGTCTCGAAGCTTTGATGAAAAGCGTGTCCTATCATATGTTGGCATGTTGGGTGCAATGAGTGGTATGAAATTTGAAGTGAAGATAGAGGTAACAGCTCGGTATGGACAAGGATGTCACGAGCTCGGATGAGTAGGGAAGTAGCTTCGACGTTTAAGGTAAGTCGGTATTGTCTTCAGCGTCACTTGAGAACGGTGTTTTGTGAAAAGGCTTTGCATCCTGGTTAATAATTCTTGATCGCTTTTCAGCGTTAGTGCGGCCGATGGTTTGGAGGTACGACCCAGTTATCTGTAATGGTAGATTGTGGGAGGGTGTCCCATAGGAAGAGTGTGTAAGTATGGCAGTTAGTCACTTGATTGATTGAAGACTTGAACCCAGTATGAAGGTTGAGTTAATATCATTGAATTGAGAAAATATGCCCGGAGGGCACTCAGTCTATTGAGTTGTGGACTACGGATGATTTCTTCGACTATGATGGATGTTCTTATGTGTTACGAGCGAAAGATGAGTTGTTAGAGACCCTTGAAAGGTAATTAACCTAGTTCAGTGCGATCAGAATCGGCTTGAGGTCGGTGGATGGATTCAAATGTGAATATAGGCTCTATGTCGGGCCAAACGGGTTCAATTCAGTGATGCGCTCCTTATGGAGGAGGAGTCAGGGTGTTATTTCGTTGTCAGATATGTTATGCAGTGATACACTACGCCGGGTGAGTTGTGAGACGGTTTGAGAAAATGCTTATAGGTTGAGGATTTGCGTAGAAATGATGTTTATAAGCAAAATGGCTCTTGAGATTCAGATTGCATATCGCACCTCAGTTAAGCTTGAGTTTTGGTAGCTTATAGCGCTATATGTCCCCTTAGGGACGGTATTGTGCACTTAGCGTGCTTGTGACCGAAATTCGGTGTTTTATATTAATGAGCAATTTAGCTCGATGTGCACCTCTTTAGGTAAGTGTCAGGTGTGGATCGGGTGGCACGCCGCCATGAGTGTGTTAGTTGGATCGGGTTGCGCGCCGCAACAGTGTGATATTGAGTATAGTTTTCTATATGCTATTTTTGTATGCCTGGTTTCCTATTTTTCTAAAGAAAGCACATATTAGTGCGTGAGTTAGGCAGTTCCTTCCAGAGTTCGTCTTCCCTTTTGTACCGCATTTTAATCGGCAGCCTTTCAGCACTTTGTGGCGTCATATGAGACTTTTGGTTATGTACGGGGTGGCTTATTGCCTAAGCGGTTCGTATTGGTTAAGGTCACGCATTGGGACGAAGTTATGTGGAGGTATGATACTGCGAGCAGAATCGTGTGTTCTGTCTCTATGATTGGAGGCGGGTTCTCAGTTTTGTGTTGTGGTGGTACTGGAGAGCTAGAAGTACAGCTCTTTCATTTGAGTCATTTTCAGGAATTGAGTATGTTCGGACTGTTGCTTATTGGTGCGCGTATTGTGCGAGTTGTGGCTTAGTCCTGTACTAATGTGTAATGTCACCAGAGTAGGGTGTTGATTAGATGAGATTGTTGGGATCTTTAATGAGTACGAGCAAATTCGATTTCAGTATGTTGGAAGGATAATATCGAGCTTTAATTCAGAAATTTGATGTAATATTTGCCAAAGGAGAAGTGGTTTCATGAATGGTTGATCTGAGAAATGGTTACGATTTATTGCGTGTCTCATTTATCGTTGGCAGTATATGAAAGTGTTGGAATAAGACTTTAGTTGTTAAGAGGTTTTCTACCGGTATTCGGGTGTTGTGGGCAACTGCTGTGAATAGAAGTTATCGTTTTGAGTGTTTGGGTTATGTAGTATATCATATGATTGCACCTGAGGTTGCAGGTATGGGTTGTTACAGCTGGTTCGGGCTTATTCTGAGTATAGATGTGAGGTTCTGATCTTGTGTATGATTTCGGAAAGTGCAATGTGGTTCAATGGTATATGGATTAGAAGGACTGTGAAATTTCAGCTGTGTTGTGTTATCGGACCTATGCGAGATAGGGTGACGTGGGATCACCCCGGGTATATGCTTGGTAAGGTCATTCAGCTATTGGTTGGCTTCTAGGACGACTCTGGGTACGCTCGAGGACGAGCATTTGTTTAAGTTGGGGAGGATGTGACGACCCGACACGTCGTCTCATGAAAACTGCTCCGTTTCCCCCATTTCCTGCTTCGTTATGCTTCATTATTAGTGTCTTGTGTGAACGAGTTGAATTGGGTTGATTTTTGGAAGGAAATGAGACACTTAGTCTCTTTAAGGAAGGCTTGTTTTGGAAAAGTCAACCGGATGTTGACCTATGAGTTAGAGGGCTCGGATGTGGATTCCGACAATTCGGTTAGCTTCGGGGGATGATTTGTGACATAGGAGTGTGATCGGAAGTAATTTTGGAGGTCCAGTGTAGAATTAGGCTTGAATTGGCGAAGTTAGTATTTTGGCGAATTCCGGTTGATAGGTGAGATTTTGATCCGAGGGTCGGAATGGAATTCCGAGAGTTGCAGTAGCTTTGTTAGGTGATTTGGGATGTGTGTGCAAAATTTCAGGTCATTCGGAGGTGTTTCGATTGGGTTTTTGATCGAATGAGTGTTTCGAAAGTTTTTAAAGAACTTAGGCTTGAATTCGATGTAATTTGATGATTTTGGTGTTGGTTGAGGTGTTTTGATGATTGGAACAAGTTTGCATAATGTTTTAAGACATGTAGGTGCTTTTGGTTGAGGTCCCGGGGGCCTCGAGTGGGTTTCGGATGGTTTAACGGGCTAGTTTTGAGGTTGAAAAGTTGCAGGTTTTTCATTTCCAGGTGTTGCAGGATTTAAGTCAATGCGATCGCGTGGGTCAAGCCGCGATCGCATAGAAGGATTTTGGGGCCCTGTGATTTTGCTCTTCGCGATCGCATTAGCATGGCTGCGATCGCATAAGTCTGGGAAAATGGTCACTGCGATCGGATGAACTCTGACGTGTTCGCATAGCACATTTTTGGGGGTTTGGGAATTTGCTCATCGCGACCGCGTGCATGAGGCCGCGATCGCGTAGAAGAAAAACATAGAGCTGGGCAGAATGTTTTAAAAGCTCATTTCCGCGATTTTGGGTCATTTTTCCTCCATGGTTGATCATTTTGAGAGCTTCTTGGCGGGGATTGAAGAGAGTTTCAACTGGGATCGATTGAAGGTAAGTTTATGAGTTAAAAACATGATTTTATTGTAGAATCATCCTTGGAATTCATGAGAATATAGCCAAATTGTAAGAAATTAGGGCTTGAGTTTGAAATTCTAAATTTGAGATTTGAGGGGCCATTTGTGGTCCGATTAGAGAGATTTTGGTATGTATAGACTCGTGGCGAGATGAGGAATCCGATGATCTTAATTTTTTGATTTTTCGAGAAGTGGGCCCGGGGCTCGGGTTTTGCAAATTTCGTGATTATCGATATTTTTCGAGTCTTTTCGATTGGGTTATGTTCCCTTGGCCTATTGTGACGTATTCGTTGTGGTTTTGGTCAGATTCGATGCACGAGGAGGTTAATTCGAAAGGCAAGGGCATAACAAGCTAGGACTTTGGCCAGCTTGAGGTTAGTAATAAATGTAAATGCTGTGTTGAGGGTTTGAAACCCCGAATTTGCACAATGTAGTGCTATGTGAGGTGACTTGCACGCCGGATAACGGGCGTGGGGTAGAGCACCGTCGGGGATTGTGACTTGGTCCGTCCCGCTTAATAAAATTACTACCTAATTGATTGTAGTTTTGTGATATCCTTATAAAAATGGATTAATTGTCATAATTGGGCTTTGTGCCAACTACTTGAATCCTTCAGGGATTATTTTTACTGGTTTCTTACCATTTTTACATATCATTGAACTCAGTCCTAGAATTTAATATTGTTTTGTAAACTCAGCCATTTTTCTAAAAGTAGAAACTAAAGTAATATTTTTAAATGAGGTTTGGGCTGAATATTTTCATATTATTGTGCCGAAAGGCTTATGTGATTTTGGACTGAGTATGGGATCGGACTGCACGCCGCGGTGGTATGATATTGATATTGATATGAGGCCGAGGGCCTGTTTGATGCCACGATATAGCTTATTATTGCGCTTGGGCCGTAAGGGGACCCTCCCGGAGTCTGCACACCCCCAGTGAGCGGCGTCGACGTTAAATAAATGGAGCGGGCTGCACGGCCGCAGCGGGGTACTGGAGGTACCGGTTTATGTGTTGCATTGCATATTTAATTATCATTTATTCTTATTCTGGCGTGACTTTATTATAATTGTTTTCGATGTTTACTGTATTATGCTATTGGTTCACGTTGTTGTATTTATAGCTTTGCTTTGTGTTTATTTAGGATTTCTTATTCTCAGACTTTATTTATATTTATTACTTTCTGAGTTGGAAGTACTCACAATACTCCCTGCACCTTGTGTGCAGATTCAGGTGTACCCACTGAGGCTGGGTGAGATCTTTCTCTGCCTAGCATCACATTCGGGAGATTCAAGGTAGCTGCAAATTGGCATTCGCAGTCCCGATCTTCCTTCTATTTTATTTATCTGTTTTCCACATTTCTAGAGAAACATTATGTAGTAGGTTAATACTCATGCATTAGAGGCTCAGACTTGTGACACCAGATCTGTGGGCTATTTAGTATTTTATTTTGGGGTTTTTCGGATGTTAGAAATTATTTCAGAGATTCCGTACTTAAATTGTTATTTTTTACTTGTGAATATTTATTTATCCATCTAGGTTATTTGGTTAAGGTTGTGTAAATGATCGGGCTTGCCTAGCAGTGTGTTGGGCGCCATCACGACCGGAGTTTTGGTCGTGACAGTTTCCCTTGTCGCTTAGGTCGCGATGATGGTGTCATGGCAAATCGGGGTAAAGATAGAGGACTCAATTTGTTTCTTGTCATTATACTTGAAAAAACGAGGGGACTATCTGTATACGGTAGAACTCGGGGCTACCCGATTTCACCATTTGATCGAAACAAGAACGTTGCATCGAAGAGCTAAGGCATCGAGTTCGAGATCAAAGTCTCTTTCGAGATCGAGGTTGGTATCAATCGAAGTCAGGGGAGATAGACTTCGAGTAACATCGGGGATAGATTAGTAACGGAAAGAGCGAGATATCCGTGATTGGTCGAGGATCGTAGCGTGAATCTCGGAACGGACCAAATCAGAACGGTTAATTAGCTGTTTATACGATTTCCTTCTGTAATTAGAGACATACCATAATTAGGTTTTCTCTACTATATAAAGAGGAGTTCCAATCATTTGTAGGAGGATGACTCACTGAAACATAAGCAATATAGCTCTTCTTTTCGGGCCCTTATTCTTGTTCATCAATTTATCCAATCTTTACTGTTTTCATACTTTATCACCTTGAAGGGTACCTTAATTCAAAGCTGAAGCTTTGTTTGCATACTGGTTTGGGTTATTTATAGTTCAATTCTACCTCTTATTTTCTTACTTATCTTTTGGTATTCGGTGAAATCACGTATCCTTAAAATCACATTATAAATTTAATTATTATCCGAGTTTTAGGGTAAACAAAATTCTTTCACATTAGTAAGTGAAAAATGCTAACAATTCAAATTATTCTTTGCATGCAACTGAGTGTACCTTTAGGCTGTCACTATTAGAAAACTGCCTAAAACCGTCCAAAATACCGATCGAATTGGAAAACTGAAAAAACCGTTTGATTTTCGACCGAATTTAATTCGTAGAAATTAAGCTGGTCGGTAATAAAAAGTGACCGAAGTCGGTCGCAATTTCTGACTGATTTCGATCGATCAATAAAATTTCACAAGAGACCAAGAAAGAAAAAATCTGAAAAAACCGACCGAAGTCGGTCAGTATTTTAACTATGCAATTAAAAAATGCATCGTTTGGGAATCAAACGGGTCTGTACTGTGGCAAGATTCTACCACTACAACATTGCTACATTTTGGTCTAAGACTATTTTTTATTTTATTTGTACTCTTTAATTGTATTTCGCGCGAAAATAACCGACTGATTTCGGTCGATTTTATTAAAAATATATAATTACCGGCCGAAATCGGTTGGTTTTTTTTAAATGACCGGCTGAAATAACCGATCGGTTTCGATCGATCTTTGAAATATTAATCTTAATTTATTTTATATGAAAAAGTGACCAAAGTTGGTCGGTTTCCTAAAAAACAAATTTTACGGGACGCCAAGATAGTTTCCGACCGAACGAAATTGGTCGGTTTCATTAAAAAGAAAAATATTTTAAAATATCGACCGAGTCGATCAGCTTGCCGCGTTCGATTGTGACCGAATTTATAGTGGTGTGTATAACCTGCGTTTTATTTTATTGTACTTTATTTGTTATTGTTTAAACTACTAAAGTAATTCTTTTGTTTTTAATGAAACCCCTGGCGTCGTTAACATGAAGATTTTCGCTTTACTTAATCACTTACCTAATATCTTGACCTTTTTAACTTTGAGAGATGCTAATAATGACTGATTACTAAAGGTAAAAAGAAGAAGCTTCATGCTTAATCTTAACTAACTTTAGGCTAATCATCGGTACATCCACTTTTCAGATCTAATTAATTAGTTAGTTCACTAAGTACTTTATTCTTTATTTTATCTTTAAAAAAGATTTATGGGTGAAGACATCTTTTAAAGCAGGTAAAATATCATTAGGTTGAGTCATCAACTCCACCTGTCGGCAATTATAAGCTAATGGTTTCTAATCCTTAGGTCCACACAATTAGGTGTGGAAAAAAAAAATAATTCACAAAAAACGATATATATATATATATATATATATATATATAAGAGGTAGAAGCAAATTGGGTAATTCATATCATATCCCTTGGAGAGAGGAAAAAAAAAAACATAACGAGATATTTAAACCATTTTCATAATAAAGATGAAGGAATAACTTTGTGGTTTCTTTGAAACATTACGTGCACATTTAGAAAAGTTATTAGTTCAATAATTTAAATTCTAGACAAATACTAATAAGGAAAAACTGATGCAACTATTTATAGTATGTACCTCGAATATGTATTGGTGGGAAAAGGGCACTATACGTGTAATGTTAGTATGCTGATGAAGCACGATGTGTGGAGCAATGATATAACGATAAGTGGCGTTTTCAATTAATAGAATTAATTGAGAGAGGAAGGCACGGGAGAAACACCCACGAGACAGTACAGAGAAGAGAACTGGTCCTGACAGTTGTCAAAGAAGAGGTGAGTACGGAATGAATAAGGATCAAAAAGAAGGGAAGATACATGAACCGGAAGTAAATAAGGAAGGGGAATCGGAACAGTTATAAGGCATTTACAGCAATAAATACGCCAGTTACAACTATCTGTGGTAATGGGCAATCAATACAACTACAGCTTGTTTGGATGGTTGTTACCTATTGTATTGTATCGTATTGTTACATTAAATACGATGTTTGTTTCAATTGTTACTTAAAATTTTATTGTATCGTATTGTTAAATTTGTCGTACGTAACGACGAAATGTGTCACTTTATGTAACGACCAATTTGGTGTGGTCGCGTCGTTACATTGTCTTTTTCTCTCATCTCACCTTAATTATTATTAAATAATTTTATTTTATCATTTACCCTACCTTTTTATATAATAATTTTACCCTGTATCATAATTTTTTTATAATATAGAAGTTTATTCTTCATATTACTGGTGTGTGATATAATGAAACAACGGCAAACGATACAATATATTCAAACATTATATACATCAAACGATACAATACAATATATACGATACGATACATTATGAAACGATATGTAACAACCATTCAAACAAGTCGTTAATGCCCATAATAAACCCAAATTATGTGAGAAAACCGTTATGATTGTACACTCCTATATAAGGATACAGAATTTTATTTGTAAGGACAGATTCCAAGTACTATTAAAATACATATTCTATACTTCCCTGCTTTAGTTTTCAGCCTTGATTTTAGGAATTGACCATCAATTTATTCCTTATTTCTTTTAGTCAATTTCTCTACCATTCTTATTATTTTTCTTATATCTTGTGAAAGTGAAGTAAAACCTGGTTATCAGTAGCCCGTTTTCTTCTAAATTTAGACTTTGACCGAGAAATTTATTTTTTGGTTAAATAGAATAATTAATTGATGCAACCATATATATGTACCTCATTCCCTACAAAACTATAACTGTGGATTATTATTTTTAAATAATATATATGGATGAAAAATTCCAAGCCTGCTCTTATGTTTATTATTCACATCATCACATGATTACAACAGTAATTATATGACTAAATTCCAGGCAAATTTAGGTCGGGTATATGAATTCTCACTGTCCATACCCTCTATTTAAACTGTCTTGATATCATTATTATAGAGAGATTAGTTTCTTTAATACATGATTATCATGTTTTTTTGTTCTAGTCAATCAACGATATTTGATAATTGTAACCACAAAATATAGATAAGGGACTAATCCACCAAAGACTCAACATCAAAGATTTAATTGCATTCTTAGTGATACACGAGGGACTAAATATATTATTTTGCTTTTTACGTAATGGCTTGTACTATAACATGGTCAATCCCCTGATAGGTGCCGATTAACAACGTTCTGATTTGAAAACAAGAAATTATAAGTTGTTAGAAGGGGGTGGGTGTACTTTGTTGGCCATTTTAATTTGTTTGTTCTATCCTTATTTAGTGTGACGTTTAAATATGATCTATCAAGCAATAGAAATGCAATTTTTTTTTGTAAATATGACTATTTGATGTAAGACAGAGTAATATCAAATGTTTCTAATTTTATATCAACTGCGTCTTTGTTGGGACATCATCAATCTCATATATGATTACTACAGGAAATAAGGTTTTTACTGATGATATTCCGCGGAGACCTATGTAGTCGCTTCCAGAAGTAAGTGTCGAATCGCCAAATAAGTGATAGCTTCAGCAATGAACTATATGTCGCTTTTTCTAGTAGCAATCTACCTGAAATCTATTTTATGATGTATTTGTTTAATTTTTATGTTAGTCGCCACAAAACTAATTTATTTTATTTGTAGTGACTAAGCTCGCTGTAACACAAATGCATCACAAAATCGATTTAAGGTAAGTCGCGATTCAAAATGCGATTTAAGGTAAGTCGCTATTCAAAAGAGCACATTGTTTGCCACTAAAACTATGACTTATTGACTCGACACTTACTTTTGATGGTGACAAAAGAGGTTGCCACAGAAAGCCATCACTGAAAACCTTATTTTCAGTAGCGGGTCCATTACCTGAGTAGACAATTTACAATAGTATATGATTTCAATAACAATTTACATTTGACCACTTCATAATTTTAGAAGGGTTTTACCTGCACCCGGTATTAATATTAAGCAAATGAATATGTAAGATGCAAGATTGCATATAGGTGTTCGTAACACGCAGCGGAATACAATAACAATCCTAGCCAGATTTTTTCGTGTTTAAAGTTTATTTATATGTTAAAGATCGGATCTAAGACGTACCTGGTGAAGAGGGTCTCGTTTCAAAATTTTCTTTGATAGTGCGAAGACTCTATGCGTATCCACACCGAGACTGATCCTTGCTATCAACTCTTTGATCAATGAAACCCGTGAACAAATTGAATGAAGAATATTGTGTTGAAATTTTTCTCAAAAATCTCTCAACGGTAGAAGAACAAGAAACAATTTTCTTGTAATTGTATTTTCTCTCTTGGCTTTGTATTGCACTCTCACTTTCATAAAGTGGATTTTTCTCCTCAGACTTAATGCGGCAAATTTTCTCCATCACCCTTTATATAACATCGCCTATAAACCTTATTCTTATTGGGTGAGGTAATGATTTACCTAGGGTAATAATTTACTCTAAAAATAAACTTGCGGAACTTTTTTCCATTGGAAAAACCATATATCTCATTCCTAATAGAATAACGTGTGCCATCGTTAGCTTTATGGACGTTTCAATTCAATTCCAAATTGAATTGGATTATGAGAATTAGTTAACATTTTATATTAAATAATATCACTCCCATTCTTAATGGGTTTAACTTAGCCTCACTTCCTTTTTGGACTTCTGTGTCAATCCAATTCAAAATAGGACTTACTTAGAAGCCTTCAATAATAATATTTATATACACTAGTCTTAGGGTACGCGCGTTGAGCGTGTACCCATATTAATAAGCATTAAGATTTTATAAAAAATTATATAAATATCAAAAATATATACTTGAATTATAAAATATAAATGAAAGAAAAAAGTGTAAGTTTCTGAAAGTGAAAAATGTTGATCCTTCAGTTAAATGGATAAAAATCTTGTGTGTCTATCTAGCACAAGTATTTGCTTTGTCATGAAACGAGAAACTCAAATTTATTGATTATCTTAGTTGTTTAATTGATATAAAAAATTATTGTACTTTTAGTTGTGTCCGAAGGCAATCAAGAGAACGTTGAACCCATATTTTCTAATGATTTTTCGATAAAAAAAGTTGTTTGATTTGGCTTACTACATTTTTGGAAATAATTATAGTTACGTTACCTAATTCATTAAATGAATGATTTATATAAGCTAAAATATTAGATTTTAAAATCCTACTCTTTCTATCTCAATTTATGTGTCATACTTCTTTTTCTAATATGTCCCAAAAATAAAATTCATACTTTCTTATTTAAAAATAATTTAATTTTAATCTTTTTAATTTGCTCTTAAAAAGATGATTTATAGCTGCATAAACATTTGTGGCTTGTTTAGACCATAAATTTTAAAATCTTTCGTCTTTTTTAAACTTCGTGCTCAGTTAAATACTACCACTAAGTTAGGTTAAAAAAAATATTAGTGTTTCCTACATAGTTAAAATAAAAAGATTTAATAAGAGAAATTTTAGTTGAAATCAAAGTGTTAAAATATTAAAAAAATAATTAAATGATAATTTTATCTAAGGTAAAATATATGTTTAAAGGATGAAAAAATCGATCAATATCTTGTATTGAATTTTCATTCAAAATTAATTTCACAAAATCTTAATCAATATTTTTACTCTTTAAAAATAAATTTTATACTGGATAAAATTGTATCAATATTCTAAAGAGTAACATATAAGGTATTATAATTATATTAATTAATTTTAAAATTTTGAATATTAAGACTTCACATGTTTAAATAAGGAAAGATTTTAAGGAAATATGTAGGAAGATTTACTTAAAACAATCTTAAAATTTCTTATAAATTACAGTATAATTTGTTGCTATTAATTTCAATTTATAAATTAGAGTATCATATATACGCTTTACTTATCCAATATTGCAATTGAGTGTCACGACCCGGATTTCCCACCCTCGGGAGCCGTGATGGCGCCTACTAATGAGAGCTAGGCAAGCCAATTAACAACTACCTCTTTTAACGAACTTTGACAATATTAGGAACAATAAAGCATTTAATAAATAAGCGGAAGTCTCAAATATGATTAACTGAAAGAAATGCGTAAGTTTAACAAAATCCTCTACCCAAGACTGGTGTCACTAACTCACGAATGTCTACAGAATACTACATACAAAGTCTGAACAAAGTACAATACTGTTTGCTTCGGTACAAGTGATAACAAACTGAATAAAACAGAAGGGACCCCGGGCCTGCGGACTTCAGCAAGGCTACCTCGAATGTCCCCGGGCTGGAAGCTCGCTCCCAGAATGCTACTGCTACTCAAAAGCTGCTCCAACACCTGGATCTGTGCAAAAAGATGCACAGAGTGTAGCATCAGCACAACCGACCCCATGTGCTGGTAAGTGCCTAGCCTAACCCCGGCGAAGTAGTGACGAGGCTAGACCATACTACCAAATAAACCTGTGCAGATATATATATGCAAGTACAACAAAATAATAGCGGAAAATAACAATTTAAACTGGGAGGGGAACATGCTTATGGGGTAGCAGATAAAACAGAATATCAGGAATAACAAGGAAACTACATATGATTACGTCTAGCACAGAATAAGGGAAAACAAACCACTTTCATTTGTTTCAATTTCCTCTCGTTGCAGGCGTGCAACCCGGTCCCATTTCATAATATCTCGTGGTCAGCGTGCCACACGATCCCATGTCATAATATCACGTGGTAGGCGTACCACTCGATCCCATTTCATAATATCACGTGGTAGGCGTACCACTCGATCCCATTTCATAATATCACGTGGTAGGCGTACCACTCGATCCCATTTCATAATATCACGTGGTAGGCGTACCACTCGATCCCATTTCATAATATCTCGTGGTAGGCGTACCACTCGATCCCATTTCATAATATCACGTGGTAGGCGTACCACTCGATCCCATTTCATAATATCTCGTGGTCGGCGTGCCACACGATCCCATTTCATTCAGCACAATACACAATATAATCCCGGCAAGGGGGAAAGATGTTATAATAAGCTATCCCGGCAAGGGAACAAGATAATATAATAAACTATCCCGGCAAGGGGAATCCAGCAATAACCCAACTCATTCAATCTCTACTTAACACAATTAAATTCACACTTTGTCTCAACAATTACTGGCTCAATGTTAAAGATTTCCAACCAATTCTTCATAAATAACCATTACCAATTCGACAATTTAGCAAATTAGGACTCACGGTCATGCTCGACACCAGTGTATAGATACTCGTCACCATGCCTATACACCGTACTCGACAAGTAGCAATTAACAAATAAGACTCTACTCCTATTCCCTCAAGCTAGGGTTAGACCAAACACTTACCTCGAATGCTCCAAACTCAACTCAAGCCTCTAGTATAGCTTTACCCCTCGAATTCGGCTCCAACTCAGTCAAATCTATGAAATAATGACTTTACAATGTTAATAATAGCTAAACAAACTAAACCCAATACCTAAATATGAATTTTCAAGCTTTCTTCCAAAAATTCCAAAATCCGACACCGGGCCCACATGGTCCAAACACGAGGCTCGGACCAAAACTCGATCACCCCACAACCCCACCAGTTCAAATATGCAATTTGTTTTAAGATTCGACCCCAAATTGAGGTTGAATCACCCAAAATTCTCAAAAACCTAACTCTACCCAAAACCCTTAATTTACACCCTAAATTACATGATTTAAGCCTTGGAGTTTGATTAATAATGATGGAAAATGAAGAAAACAAGTTGTAATTTACTAACCCAAGTGGTCTTGAAGAAAGGAGGCTTCAATGGACGTCTAAGTGCTTGGAGAAGAAAGGAGTTCGTGTATTTTTGAAGGAATCCCGTAGCTACTGTTTCTGAAATTTAACATTTAACTGGGCAAAATTTGCCCTTCGCGTTCGCGAGAAGGGAGACGCGTTCGCGAAGGGTTGACCTAACTGAGCATCGCGTTCGCGATTGGGGAGGACGCGAACGCGAACGCAAAGAGAAAAAGGCTGGGGTCCAGGATTTAGGTCTATGCGAACGCGTGAAGGCCCACGCGAACGCGATGAAGAAGGCTACAAGGCTACGCGTTCGCGAACCTGTGAATGCGAACGCGAAGAGGAAATTACTGGGGTCCCAAGCTTTGCTTATGCGAACGCGTGAAGAGGTACGCGATCGCGAAGGAAGAAAATCAAAGGCATCGCGAACGCGGGTGATGCTCCGCGATCGCGAAGAAGGTTTTTCTGCAACAGCTGGAGCTTATTTTTCTGCAACTTTTTCTAAGTTCAAAACCACCCCGAACACCTCCGAAAACACTCCCGAGCCCTCGGGGCTCCTAGCCAATCACACACACTAACTCAATAACATCCTACGAACTTACTCGAGCGATCAAATCGCCAAAATAACAACAAAATCATTGAATCAAGCCTCAAGATCATCATTTTCATTTCAAACTTCATAAACCTCCAACTTTAGATATTTAGGTCCGAAACACGTCAAACGACGTCCGATTTCGACCGAACTTTACAAAAAGCGCTTAACACATATTTAAGACTTGTACCGGGCGTCAGAACCAAAATACGAGCCCGATACCATACTCTTTTAATCAATTATCATTTCCTTTTTTCCTTAACAATTTCAGAAAAATAATTTCACAGAAAAATTCTTTCCTCGGGCTCTAGACCTCGAAATTCGACTCCGGGCACATGCCCGAGTCCCATATTTTTCTACGGACCTTCCGGGACCGTCCAATCTTGGGTCCGGGTCCGTTTACCAAAAATGTTGACCTAACTCAACTTTAATCATATTAATATCAAAATTCTTCAAATTTTACACAGAATTCACATATTTCAACATAAAAGCTTTTCGGCTACACATCCGAACTGCGCACGCAAATCGAGGCAAGTAAAAATATGGTTTTCAAGACCTCGGAAGCACGGAAAAAGAGAGAGATCCGGTGATGACCCTTTGGGTCGTAACATTGAGCTTTTGATTTGATATAAGTATATATTACAACATGTAAAAAAAACTTAAAGTATATTGTAATATTTATTATTACTATAAATTATTATTATTTTCAAATATAGCCATGTTGTTTTTAAACTTACTTGAAGATACTTTCTCACTAATGTGTTTCTATATGTTTCGTTTAGATTGAATATATTGTCAACTTCAATATTCAAAGACTTAGAATAGATCTATTATGATAAGTATATATATAATGTACGTGTAAGAAAAAGNTATATATATATATATATATATATATATATATATATATATATATATATATATATATATATATATATATATATATATAAGCTATTAATTTACACAAGTAAAATAAGAAAAGATTTATGTAACCTAAATGTTAGGAATTTATTCAATTTCAAATAAGGAAAATTTAATAATCAAAATTTTAGTAGATTTTGAAGTCCTAAATAATAGGAAATTAACTTAAATTACAGTATTGTCCAATATAAAATCTATTCTTGAAGGGTAAAAAAGGCGAACGACATTTCCCTAAGGGCCTTTGTACTTTTAATATAGTATAGATAGATACTTTAAATAAAGGGAGAATTACACCCCTTGTCACTTGGACCAACAACCCATCAGAAAATGGCCCACGTTTGGAGCCCTTACCCAGTGTGTCACAGGTTGTACATAACCTGAAAATTACTTTTCATCAGTTAACCCACCTTTTTTTTTCTCTTCTTCTTCTTCCCATGTCATGCTTTTGCACAGTGCACCCCAATATTTTTCTACCATTGTTATTCTCCTTCTATTCTTCTTCCAGATTCAAAGATGGTAATCTCTTATGAAGTGCATTATTCTGTAATTTTATCACTTATGGTTCAAAGATTCGATTTCAGAAATTAAATTTTCTGATTTGTTAGTTGTTTCGAATGGGTGTTGTCCCAATTGATTGGAATATAAATAGGAGTTCAAAAGTTAAATTTCAAGTGATTTGGAGTAGATTTATGCTGGATTTGAGTTAAATTTCAGAGGATGCCCAAAGAAGAAGAAGAACCTGTGAAACTCCATTGATAGGAGTCATTTGTATAATAATGTATAATATTGTATAAATAGTATATAAAGTGTATAAACACCTCTTATACAAGGTTGATACGTTATTTACAGGTATTTGGTGAATTTATCATATTTTCTTCTTCTTCTTCCCCTTCTTCTTCTTCTCATTCTTCTTATACACCTATATACATAGTGTATCACGAATATTTTTACTACTGTGATTATACATCTTTATACACTTTTATACAACTATATACATAATGTACCTCTTTGTATAAAAGTGTATAAGCATCTATGATGAACTTTTTGTACGATTTTCACTTGCAATTCTTGTATAAAGCTAGTCCAAATCTCCAGCAAATAACTTCAAACTTTGTATAAACCTACTTAGACTATTTCCAATAAGTTCAAACAATACCTACTCCAAATTTTTCATAAAATCATAACGGAAATTTAAGAAGATTAGCATTGAACGAGATGAGATTCTAGGTTTCTCGCGTCTGATTTGCGTTTTGTAGTTGTGATAGGTTTGTATAAACTTGAGGAAAAAATAAAATAAAAACTCACGGATATTTCACGGCTAAAGATACACAAAATAAGAAAAGGAAAAAATATAATTCGGAGAAATATTAAATGGGAGAAGGCATAAATGAGTATTGACTGAGTGTCTCGATCAATGGTTACACTAAAAAAAGGGAACTGATTTTCGTTTTCATTTTTGTTTGTATATGATACTTTTTTATTAATTAAATTAAATATTTGTGGGTGAAAAATGAGGAGAGAGCTACAATACGGTAGGTAGGTGATGAGCATCATAGGCCTGGTGGTTTATTTCAGAGGATTGAGCTTCCCGAGTGGAAGTGGGAGCGGATCACTATGGATTTTGTTGTTGGACTCCCGCAGACTCGGAAGAAGTTCGACGCAGCATGGGTCATTGTTGATAGGCTGACCAAGTCAGCGCTTTCATTCCTGTGGCAGTCACCTATTCTTCTAAGAGGCTAGCTGAGATCTATATCCGGGAGGTTGTTCACCTTCATGGTGTGCCCGTATCTATCATTTCGGACCAAGGTACGCAGTTTACCTCGCGTTTTTAGAGAGCAGTTCAGCGAGAGTTGGGCACACGGGTTGAGTTGAGCACAACATTTCATCCCAGACGGACGGGCAGTCCGAGCGGACTATTCAGATTTTGGAGGATATGCTCCGAGCCTGTGTTGTTGACTTTGGAGGCTCGTGGGATCAGTTTTTGCCTTTAGCGGAGTTCGCCTACAACAACAACTATCGGTCGAGTATCCAGATAGCTCCTTATGAGGCCTTATAAGGTAGGCGGTGTCGATCTCCGGTTGGATGGTTTGAGCCGGGGGAGGCTCGGTTGTTGGGTACGGATCTGGTTCAGGAGGCCTTGGACAAGGTCAGGATCATTCAGGATAGGCTCTGTTCAGCTCAGTCCAGGCAAAAGAGTTATGCCGACTGCAAGGTTCGAGATTTGGCTTTCATGGTCGATGAACGGGTATTTCTTCGGGTGTCGCCGATGAAGGGCGTGATGAGATTTGGGAAGAAGGGCAAGCTTAGCCCTAGGTACATCGGCCCGTTTGAGATTCTTGATCGAGTGGGAGAGGTGGCTTATAGACTTGCATTGCCGCCGAGCTTATCAGTCGTGCATCCAGTGTTCCATGTGTCCATGCTTCGGAGGTATCATGGCGATCCCTCCCACGTGTTAGATTTCAGCACTGTCCAGTTGGATAAGGACTTGTCTTACGAGGAGGAGCCGATGGCTATTCTAGATCGGCAGGTTCGTCAGTTGAGGTCAAAGAGTTATCCTTCTGCTCGTGTTCAGTGGAGAGGTCAGCCTGCTGAGGCATCGACCTGGGAGTCCGAGTCCGATATGCGGAGCCGTTATCCCCATCTTTTCCCCGACTCAGGTACTTCCTTCTTCTGTCCGTTCGAGGATGAACGGTTGTTTTAGAGGTGGAGGACGTTTGGTCATCACTTATTTTAAATTTAATTCTGTACTTTTGAGGCCTTGAAAACCTCATTTAGAATCACCTGGATTTGCGTGCGCAGTCCGGGCGCGTAGCCGGAAAGCTTAAATATGAAAATCTGTGAAAAAATGATAAGTTTTGACTCGAAAATGAATAAATTTGACTTCGGTCAACGTTTTGGGTAAACGAACCCGGACCCGTGATTTGGGTGTCCTGGAGGGTCTGTAGGAAAATATGGTACTTGGGTGTATGCCCGGAATCGAATTCCGAGGTCCCAAGCCCGAGAAATGAATTTTTGAAAGAAATTGTTTTCTGAAAATGTTTAAGAAAATTCGAAATAAAATTTGATTAGAACATGTTTGTATCGGGCCCGTATTTTGGTTCCGGCGCCCGGAACAGGTCTTATTTATGATTTAAGATGTTTTCGTGAAATTTGGTGAAAAACGGATGTCGTTTGACGTGATTCGGACCTAAATTGCTAAATTTGATACTTGATGAAGTTTGAGAAAAAGTTCTTGATTTTGAGGTTTGATTCATGGTTATTGAGGCTATTTTGGCGATTTGATCGCACGGATAAGTTCGTATGATATTTTTGAGTTAGTATGCACATTTGGTTTAGAGTTCCGAGGGCTCGGGTGAGTTTCGGTAGGTTCCAGGAGGTCTTAGGCTTAAAAACTTAGATATTGCAGGTTCAGAGCAATTTCAGTTCTCTTAACCCGCTAGCGCGGTCCGCGAGAAATCGTGTGCGGCCGCGGAGGGGGGAGTCAGTGCGGTCCGCGGTCGACTTTATGCGGTGCGCGATGGAGGGCTGTGCGGCCGCAGTCGTCTTTGTGCGGTCCGCACAGGGTTAGGAAGGGCCGTGCGGCCGCAGTTCGTTTTGTGCGGTCCGCACAGGGGTCCTGAGAGGTATATATATAGACGGGATTTTCAGTTATTTTTCATTTTTCAAAACCCCAAGACATAAGAGGCGATTTTTCAAACAACCTTTCTTCTCCAAAACGTTGGTAAGTGATTTCTAACTTATTTTCTTCACTCCTTACCATCTTTTAACATGATTTCAACTTAAAATCAAAGATTTTCATGGGGAAAATTGAAGGTTTTGGATAGGACCTAGGTTTTTCAAAAATTGGGGGGTTTGGACCTCGATTTGAGGTCCGATTTCAAAACAAATTATATATTTGGGTTCGTGGGGGAATGGGTAATCGGGTTTTGGTTCGAACCTCGGGTTTTGACCATGTGGGCCCAGGGGCAATTTTTGACTTTTTGAGTAAAACTTTAGAAAACTCATTTTCATGCATTGGGGTTGATACATTTAGCATTTATTGATGTAATTAAGTAACTTGTGACTAGATACGAGCGAAGAGGTGGTGGAATCAAGGGGTAAAGCAATAATTGAGGCGTGAATTGCGTTCGTGGCATCGAGGTAAGTGTCCGGTCTAACCTCAGCTTGAGGGATTAGGAGTTGTGTCCTATTTGCTAATTGCTTCTTATTGAGTACGACGTATAGGCATGGTGACGAGTATCTATACGTTGGTGTCGAGCATGACCGTGAGTCTTGAATTGATAGATGTTGTCTTCTTTAATGTCACTTCGGATGCTTAAATTAATGATTCTCGATATTGAGCAAGGATTTAGTTTATTTTTGTGAATTTTATTTGTGACTGAGTGTTGGTACTAATTGAGCTGAGTAGGAGTTGAGTTAGGATTGTTTATAGTTGATTCTCCCTTGTCGGGATGTTTATATTGATATTGTTGCTCCCTTGCCGAGAAGATATTATATTGCTTTATTCCCTTGCCGGGGTTCCTTGTATTTTGTGTTGGCTTGTAAATGGGATCGGGTGGTACGCCTACCACGAGATATGATGGAATGGGATCGGGTGGTACGCCTACGCCTACCATGAGATATGATGAAATGGGATCGGGTGGTACGCCTACCACGAGATATGATGAAATGGGATCGGGTGGTACGCCTACCACGAGATATGATAAAATGGGATCGGGTGGTATGCCTACCACATGACATGAGAAATGGGATCGGGTTGCACGCCTGCAACGAGATGTGAACTGAAAGTGTAAATTGCCTTTATTTTCCTTATCCTTGATAGAAGTTGAACTTTTGGTTTATTAATAATTCTCTTGAGATTCTGTTTTATCTGTTATCCCCCGAAGCATGTTTTCCCCTCCCCAGCATTTAATTATTTGTTCTAGTTTATTTTCCCGTTGTATGCATATATATAACTGCACAGGTTTGTCTGGAGTCTGGTCCTAGCCTCGTCGCTACCTCGCCGGGGTTAGGCCAGGCACTTACCAGCATATGGGGTCGGTTGTGCTGATACTACACTCTGCACTCTGTGCAGATACCGAGGCAGCACTAGGACAGCAGCAGTAGTTCGGGAGCCAGCCTTCAGTCCACCGAGACACCGAGGTAGCCTTGCAGGCGTCCGCAGGCCCGTCGTCTCCTCTATCTTTTATTACGTTCTGTTATCTATTGTATTCGAGACAGACAGTGATACTTTCTTTCAAACGGTTGTATGTAGTAATCTTTGTAGTTCATGAATGATGTGACACCAGTTTCTGGGTAGAGGCATATGTGGATTTCCTTATCATTTTGGTTCATTTTGTCTAAGTCTTCCGCCTAAATCTCATATTCCGCTGTTATTTAAATGTTTATCGCTTGTTAATGTATGATGTAAGAAGGATAAAAACGAAAGAGTTAAGAACTTATAACTTCGTGGCTTGCCTAGTTTCTACGAGTAGGCGCCATGACTCCCGAGGTGGGAAATCCGGGTCGTGACAAGTTAGTATAGAGCTCTAGGTTACTTAGGTCTTACAATTCACGGACAATCTTAGTAGAGTCTGAGGGATCGGTACGAAGACGTCTGTATTTATCCCCCAGAGGCTACCGAGTTCGGAAAACTTCACATCTGTTCTTTCTTGTTGTGCGGTTTGGTTTCTCAATGCTAATTGAACTTCTACTCTGTTCTTTCACAGATGGCGAGGACACACGCTTCCTCATCTACTGATCAGCAGCCCGAGCCCCCAGCAGCAGCTCCCACGAGGGGCAGAGGGCGAGGCCGAGGCCGTGCTAGAGGCCGAGGCAGGGGCAGAGCTTAGCCCAGGGCAGCATCCCCCGTAGCGGAGCCTCAGGTTGACTTTGACGACGAGGTTCCGGCTCCAGCAGTTCTGGTGGGCCCAGCTCAGGTCCCAGAGGGATTTATTGCCACCCAGTTCTTCAGGTTGCTCTAGTCCGTCTAGTGGGCCTCATGGAGAGTGTTACTCGGGCAAGTTTACTTCCTGTAGCACCAGCTGTCTCTCAGGCTGGAGGAGGAGCCCAGACTCCTGCTACTCGCACTCCGGAGTAGGTAGCTCCCCAGTTTCAGACTCCAGCAGCTCAGCTAGTTGGAGCGGTTCAGCCGGGTGTGGTAGCTCAGACCGACGATGGTGCAGCCATGTCTGCCGATGCCTTGTGGAGATTGGACAGGTTTACCAAGCTCTTCACTACTACCTTCAACGGTGCATCTACTGAGGATCCCCAGGATTATTTAGACAGCTGTAATGAGGTTCTTCGGAACATGGGTATTGTTGAGACCAATGGGGTTGATTTTGCTACATTTCGCTTGTCTGGATCCGCCAAGACTTGGTGGAGGGATTATTACTTAGCTAGACCAGCAGGATCGCCAGACTTGACCTGGGAGCAGTTCACACAGCTATTTCTGGAGAAGTTTCTTCCTATTACACAGTGAGAGGCCTATCGGAGGCAGTTCGAGCGCATTCAGCAGGGATCCATGACTGTCACCCAGTACGAGACCAAATTTATTGATTTAGCTCGCCATGCTCTTATCATACTTCCCACTGAGAGGGAGAGAGTGAGACGGTTCATTGATGGACTTATTCAGCTGATTCGTCTTCAGATGGCTAGAGAGGTTGGGAGTGAGATATCCTTCCAGGAGGCGGCCAATGTGGCCCGGAGAGTTGAGATGGTTTTATCACGGGGGGTGGTCACAGGGCAGACAAGAGACCCCGTCAGTGAGGCAGATTCAGTGGTGCCTCGTCTGGAGGCAGGGATTGGTTTGATAGAGGCCATCCTACTAGGCTTTTTCAGTCAGCACTCCAGGTTTCTCATGGTGCTTCAGGTGGCCGTGGTCCTCAGATACAGTATTCTGATCAGCAGTCCTTTAGTGCACCACCAGCTCCTATCAGTGCACCACCGCTTCAGAGTTTCCAGGGTCGTCAGTCCCAGCAGCCAAGGGCTTGTTTTACTTGTGGCAACACGAGGCACATTTCTAGGTATTGCCCTCGAGCTTCGAGCAGTTCTCCGCATTAGGGTTCCCGTGCTATAGTTCAGGCACCAGGTGTTCCACAGGCCGCTCAGCCAGCTAGAGGTGGGGGTAGAGGTGCTAGAGGTGGAGGTAGAGGTGCTAGAGGTGGAGCTCAAACCGCTAGAGGTGGAGGCCAGCCAGCTGCAGGCCGTCCCAGAGAGGTAGATCAGAGTGGTGGGGCCCAGCCCCGATGTTATGCTCTTCCAGCCAAGCCTGAGGCTGAGGCTTCCGATGCAGTTATCACAGGTACTGTTCTGGTTTGTGATAGAGATGCTTTAGTGTTATTTGATCCAGGGTCTACATACTCATATGTGTCATCTTATTTTGCACCATACCTGGTCATGCCTAGTGATTCTTTGAGTGTTCCTGTTTATGTGTCTACACCAGTGGGTGATTCTATTATGGTAGATCGAGTCCACCATTCTTGTATTGTGGTGATTGGGGGTCTTGAGACTCATGTAGATTTGTTGCTTCTAGACATGGTTGATTTCGATGTTATATTGGGGATAGACTGGTTATCACCTTACCATGCTATCTTGGACTGTCATGCCAAGATTGTGACCTTAGCCTTACCGGGTTTGTCTCGTTTAGAGTGGAGAGGGACTCCTGTTCATTCTACCCGTAGTGTTATCTCGTATATGAAGGCTCGGCGTATGGTCGAGAAGGGGTGTTTGGCCTATTTAGCGTACGTTCGTGATTCTAGTGCTGAGCTTCGCTCTATTGATTCTATGCCCGTTGTCTGGGAGTTTCCTGAGGTTTTCCCTTCAGACCTGCCGGGTATGCCTCCCAACAGGGATATTGACTTTTGCATTGATTTGGCTCCGGGCACTCAAGCCATTTCTATCCCGCCGTATATGGCCCCGCCTGAGTTGAAAGAGTAAAAGGAGTAGTTGCAAGACTTGCTTGAGAAGGGCTTCATTAGACCCAGTGTTTCGCCTTGGGGTGCGCCGGTGTTTTTTGTTAAGAAGAAAGATAGGTCAATGAGAATGTGTATTGATTACCGGCAATTGAACAAGGTCACAATCAAGAATAAGTATCCGCCGTCGAGGATTGATGATTTGTTCGATCAGCTTCAGGGTGCCAGGGTATTTTCAAAGATTGACTTGAGATCTGGCTACCATCAATTGAGGATTAGGGCATCCGATGTCCCTAAGACAGCTTTCCGCACTCGGTACGGGCATTATGAGTTATGTCATTCGGGTTGACAAATGCCCCAGCAGCTTTTATGGATTTGATGAACCGAGTGTTCGGGCCTTATTTGGACTCATTCGTGATAGTCTTCATTGATGATATTTTGATATATTCCCGCAGCCAGGAGGAGCACGAGCAGCACCTTAGAGTGGTTCTTCAGACTCTGAGGGATAGTCAGTTATATGCTAAGTTCTCGAAGTGTGAGTTCTGGTTGAACTCAGTTGCATTTCTGGGTCATGTAGTATCAGCAGAGGGTATTCAGGTTGATCCGAAAAAGATTGAGGCAGTCAAGAACTGGCCTAGACCAGCATCAGCTACAGAGATTCGGAGTTTCTTGGGATTGGCAGGCTATTATCGTCGGTTTGTGGAGGGGTTTTCATCTATTGCGGCCTTGATGACCAGGTTGACCCAGAAGAGTGCCCAGTTCAGATGGTCGGATGAGTGTGAGACGAGCTTTCAGAAGCTCAAGACAACTCTGACTACGGCACGGGTGTTGGTTTTGCCCACAGGTTCAGGGCCTTATACAGTTTATTGTGATGCTTCCCGTATTAGGCTTGGTGCAGTGTTGATGCAGGATGACAAGGTCATTGCCTATGCTTCGCGGCAATTAAAGATTCATGAGAAGAACTATCAGATTCATGATTTGGAGTTGGCAGCCGAAGTTCACGCATTGAAGATTTGGAGGCATTATCTATATGGCGTGGCATGCGAGGTGTTCACGGATCACAAGAATCTTCAGTATTTGTTCAAGCAGAAGGAGTTGAATTTGAGGCAGAGAAGGTGGTTGGAGTTGTTGAAAGATTATGATATCACTATCTTATATCATCCGGGAAAGGCCAATGTGGTGGCTGATGCTTTGAGTAGGAAGTCAGCCAGTATGGGCAATCTTGCTTATATTCCGGTCGGTGAGAGGCCGCTTGCTTTGGATGTTCAGGCTTTAGCCAATCAGTTCGTGAGACTGGATGTTTCTGAGCCCAGTCGTGTGTTAGCTTGCACGGTCGCTCGTTCTTCATTATTGGAGCGTATCCGTGATCGGCAGTATGATGATCCCCACTTGTGTGTCCTTAGAGACACGGTGCAACGCGGAGGTGCCAAGCAGGTTACTATAGGTGATGATGGAGTTTTGAGATTGCAGGGTCGGATTTATGTGCCTAACGTGGATGGTCTTCGAGAGTTGATTTTAGAGGAGGCTCATAGCTCCCGGTACTCTATTCATCCGGGCGCTGCAAAGATGTATCAGGATTTGCGGCAGCATTATTGGTGGCGGAAAATGAAGAAGGATATCGTTGCATATGTGGCTCGTTGTTTGAATTGTCAGCAGGTTAAATATGAGCATCAGAGGCCTGGTGGTTTATTTCAGAGGATTGAGCTTCCCGAGTGGAAGTGGGAGCGGATCACTATGGATTTTGTTGTTGGACTCCCGTAGACTCGGAAGAAGTTCGACGCAGTATGGGTCATTGTTGATAGGCTGACCAAGTCAGCGCATTTCATTCCTGTGGCAGTCACCTATTCTTCTGAGACGCTAGCTAAGATCTATATCCGGGAGATTGTTGGCCTTCATGGTGTGCCCGTGTCTATCATTTCGGACCGAGGTACGCAATTTACCTCGCGTTTCTGGAGAGTAGTTCAGCGAGAGTTGGGCACACGGGTTGAGTTGAGCACAGCATTTCATCCCCAGACGGACGGGCAGTCCGAGCGGACTATCAGATTTTGGAGGATATGCTCCGAGCCTGTGTTATTGACTTTGGAGGCTCATGGGATCAGTTTTTGCCTTTAGCGGAGTTCGCCTACAAGAACAGCTACCAGTCAAGTATGCAGATGGCTCCTTATGAGGCCTTATATGGTAGGCGGTGTCGATCTCCGGTTGGATGGTTTGAGCTGGGGGAGGCTCGGTTGTTGGGTACGGATCTGGTTCAGGAGGCCTTGGACAAGGTCAGGATCATTCAGGATAAGCTCCGTTCAGCTCAGTCCAGGCAAAAGAGCTATGCCGACCGCAAGGTTCGAGATTTGGCTTTCATGGTCGATGAATGGGTATTGCTTTAGTGTCGCCTATGAAGGGCGTGATGAGATTTGGGAAGAAGGGCAAGCTTAGCCCTAGGTACATCGGCCCGTTTGAGATTCTTGATCGGGTGGGAGAGGTGGCTTATAGACTTGCATTGCCGCCGATCTTATCAGCCGTGCATCCAGTGTTCCATGTGTCCATGCTTCGGAGGTATCACGGCGATCCCTCCCATGTGTTAGATTTCAGCACTGTCCAGTTGGACAAGGACTTGTCTTACGAGGAGGAGCCGGTGGCTATTCTAGATCGGCAGGTTCGTCAGTTGAGGTCAAAGAGTTTTCCTTCTGCTCGTGTTCAGTGGAGAGGTCAGCCTGCTGAGGCATCGACCTGGGAGTCCGAGTCCGATATGCGGAGCCGTTATCCCCATCTTTTCCCCAACTCAGGTACTTCCTTCTTCTGTCCGTTCGAGGAGGAACGATTGTTTTAGAGGTGGAGGATGTTGGGTCATCACTTGTTTTAAATTTAATTCTGTGCTTTCGAGGCCTTGAAAACCTCATTTAGAGTCGTGTGCGCAGTCCGGGCGCGTATCCGGAAAGCTTAAATATGAAAATCTGTGAAAAAAATGATAAGTTTTGACTACAAAATGAATAAATTTGACTTCGGTCAACGTTTTGGGTAAACGGACCGGACCCGTGATTTGACGGTCCCGGAGGGTCCGTAGGAAAATATGGGACATGGGCGTATGCCCGAAATCGAATTCCAAGGTCCCAAGCCCGAGAAAGGAATTTTTGGAAGAAATTGTTTTCTGAAAATGTTTAAGGAAATTCGAAATGAAATTTGATTAGAATATGTTAGTATCGGGCCCGTGTTTTGGTTCCGGCGCCTGGTACAGATCTTATATATGATTTAAGATGTTTCCGTGAAATTTGGTGAAAAATGGACGTCGTTTGACGTGATACGGACCTAAAATTCTAAATTTGATACTTGATGAAGTTCGAGAAAAAGTTCTTGATTTTGAGGTTTGATTCATGGTTATTGAGGTTATTTTGGCGATTTGATCGCACGGATAAGTTCATTTGATGTTTTTGAGTTAGTATGCACATTTGGTTTGGAGTTCCGAGGGCTCGAGGAGTTTCGGGTAGGTTCCTAGAGGTCTTAGGCTTAAAAACTCAGATATTGCAGGTTCAGAGCAATTTCAGTTCTCTGAACCCGCTAGCGCGGTCCGCGAGAAATCGTGTGCAGCCGCGGAGGGGGGAGTCAGTGCGGTCCACTGTCGACTTTATGCGGTGATTTTAACTTATTTTCTTCACTCCTTAACATCTTTTAACATGATTTCAACTTAAAATCAAAGATTTTCATGGGGGAAATTGAAGGTTTTGGGTAGGACCTAGGTATTTCAAAAATTGGGGGTTTGGACCTCGATTTGAGGTCCGATTTCAATACAAATTATATATTTGGGTTCGTGTGGGAATGGGTAATCGGGTTTTGGTTCGAACCTAGAGCTTTGACCATGTGGGCCCGAGGGCAATTTTTGACTTTTTGAGTAAAACTTTAGAAAACTCATTTTCATGCATTGGAGTTGATACATTTAGCATTTGTTGATGTAATTAAGTAACTTATGACTAGATACGAGCGAAGAGGTGGTGGAATCAAGGGGTAAAGCGATAATTGAGACGTGAATTGCGTTCGTGGCATCGAGGTAAGTGTCCGGTCTAACCTCAGATTGAGGGATTAGGAGTTGTGTCCTATTTGCTAATTGCTTCTTGTTGAGTACGACGTATAGGCATGGTGACGAGTATCTATACGTTGGTGTCGAGCATGACCGTGAGTCTTGAATTGATAGATGTTGTGTTCTTAAATGTCACTTCGGATGCTTAAATTGATGATTCTCGATATTGAGCAAGGATTTAGTTTATTTCCGTGAATTTTATTTATGAGTGAGTGTTGGTACTAATTGAGCTGAGTAGGAGTTGAGTTAGGATTGGTTATAGCTTATTCTCCCTTGCCGAGATGTTTATATTGATATTGTTGCTGCCTTACCGGGAAGATATTATATTGCTTTGTTCCCTTGCCTGGATTCCTTGTGATTTTGTGTTGGCTTGTAAATGGGATGGGGTGGTACGCCTACCACGAGATATGATGAAATGGGATCGGGTGGTACGCCTACCACGAGATATGATGAAATGGGATCGGGTGGTACGCCTACCACGAGATATGATGAAATGGGATCGGGTGGTACGCCTACCACGAGATATGATGAAATGGGATCGGGTGGTATGCCTACCACGAGATATGATGAAATGGGATCGGGTGGTATGCCTACCACAAGACAAGAGAATTGGGATCGGGTTGCATGCTTGCAACGAGATGTGAACTGAAAGTGTAAATTGCGTTTGTTTTCCTTATCCTTGATAGAAGTTGAACTTTTGGTTTATTAATAATTCTCTTGAGATTCTGTTTTATCTGTTATCCCCAGAAGCATGTTTTCCCCTCCCCAGCTTTTAATCATTTGTTCTAGTTTATTTTCCCGCTGTATGCATATATATAACTGCACAAGTTTATCTGGAGTCTGGTCCTAGCCTCGTCACTACCTCGCCGGGGTTAGGCCAGGCACTTACCAGCACATGGGGTCGGTTATGCTGATACTACACTCTGCACTCTGTGCAAATACCGAGGCAACACTGGGACAACAGCAGTAGTTCGGGAGCCAGCCTTCAGTCCACCGAGACACCGAGGTAGCCTTGCAAGCGTCCGCAGGCCCGACGTCTCCTCTATCATTTATTACGTTCTGTTATCTATTGTATTCGAGATAGACAGTGATACTTTCTTTCAAACGGTTGTATGTAGTAATCTTAGTAGTCCGTGAATCATGTGATACAAGTTTCTGGGTAGAGGCATATGTGGATTTCCTTATCATTTTGGTTCATTTTGTCTAGGTCTTCCGCCTAAATCTCATATTCCGCTGTTATTTAAATGTTTATCGCTTCTTAATGTATGATGTAAGAAGGATTAAAACAAAAGAGTTAAGAACTTATAACTTCGTGGCTTGCCTAGCTTCTACGAGTAGGCGCTATCACGACTCCCGAGGGTGGGAAATCCGGGTCGTGACAGATATGAACTTTAAAATTCGATTGATAACCCCGCCAAGGTATGAGCCCTGTTTACCCTGAAAATTGAATAACAATTAAACTTATAATGTGGTTTTAAGGATACGTGATTTCACCTAATACTAATTGATAAATGTAAAGAGTAATGATAGAAATTAACAATAATATAAGGTGAACCAGTGTTTGAACAGAGACCTCGAGCTTGAATACCCTCGAGCTAGTTGTGCACAAACAGTTAAAATGCAACAAGCTGATAAACAAGAGAATGTAGATTAAAGAGAGAATATTGTATTGCTTTTATCTACGTGAATGTAAGATGGTTACAAGATGATTAGGACCCTCTTTATATAGTAGAGGAATCATATTTATGGTACAATTCTAATTACGAAAGTAAATCCCATGATTAACTAAGTAACCGTCCTTGATTTGATCTGTTCTGAGATTTACGCCATGATCTTCGGCCAGTCGCGGATACCTCGCCTTTCTGTTATTGTGCTTTGCTCGATGTCTGTCTCCTTTGGTCTCGATCGCTACTGGCCTCGATCTTTGATAAGTGCCTCAGTTCTTGAACTCGGTGCTTTTTCCTCGTACCTCTCTCTAGACCGTTGCGAGACCGACCTTCGACGCAATTCCCTAGCCTCGATCAAATAGTAAAATTGGGTAGGCTTGATTTTAACCATATACAGATAGTCCCCTCGTTTCTTCGAGTGTAATGAGAAGAAACAAATTGAGCCTTCGATTTTGTACCTCGACCTATCATGATGTCATCTTCATAACGTAAGCGACGGGAGCGACTGAAACGTCCCGTCGATTCGCATGTCTAGGCATTAAATGCCTGTCAATTGCTGTCCGCCATTACTAATTTTGAACCGTCACCTTCTTCCTATAAATGTGATTTCCTTCTCTTTAGTTCAAACTTTACCCTTAATCTTCACCCTAATCTTCAAAGCTTTTCGCTTCCTTCAAACCCTTTCGTGCTGCATAATCTTCAGGTTTATCAACGTTCCCTCAAAACACCAAACCTTATTCCATTCTTCTTTCTTTCAATTTGCAGAGATGGCAAAAACTTTTAAAACCATTCCACAAAAGGAGGGAGCCTCTTTATTGCGTGTCACGACCCAAATCGATGGGCCACGACGGGCACCCGGTACCTTAATCAACCGAGTACCAACATAACGCATCTTTCTTATTACATCATCATAGGTAAGTGGGCTAGAAAGGGTGTCATGAGATAGCCAGAGTAAACATGAGGGAATACTCGACATAGAACGACTCAACCCGATATAAAAACTTATACCTGTGACATACGGGCCTATCAGGTCAATGTGATCCATTATATACTTTAAATATAGGCTGACAAGGCCATACAAATATCCGTATACATGACATCTGTCCACAAGCCTCTAAGAGCACATACCTATCGTAAAGGCCGGGACAGGCCCCCGCCATACCAAACAATACACGTCTAAATCATACTGACCAAACAAGCAACTCCGAAGCAAATGGAGTGCACCAACATCTTTCGCTGAGCTGATAGCCAACTTGGAGGACTCTCGACCTGTCTATCGGGACCTGCGGGCATGAAATGCAGCGTCCCCAGGCAAAAGGAACGTCAGTACAAATAACGTACTGAGTATGTAAGGAATGAAAATCAATAAACAATAGACATGAGAGAAACATGGAGTAAAAGACTCAACATGTAAGTCTGAATAACTCTGTAAATCATGAAATACTCATAGTGTCTTGGATAAGCGTATGGATGTCATGCCATGCATAGGTACATGTGCTTATAACATCATCAAGCCTTTGAGGGCACCCCATCACATCATCTCGGCCACTGTGGGCAAAATCATCAACGTATACCAGTTGATCGGGTGGTGGTGCGCATACAACGCCGCAACCTTTTCCCATATCCCATATACATATATTTAAATATATACGCGTATATAACGCCATCTGGTCATGGGTCAATTGAAATGAATGCAATGCATGAGAATAAAATCTTTCGGAGTGTCATAAGACCATATACCTTTGAATACTATCATGAAATAAACTTTATTAATTTACGTATTTTCTGAGACCATGAACAGACGATAGAATAATAAGGCATATGGAGAATTAGAAACATAGGCACTTCTAGTACTTTTATGAATAGAGTCATTTATGGAAGTTGTGCATTTACTCGTTTTGTTTGTGTCGTGTAGATCATGCCAAAAGAAAAGAAGGTATAGCCTTAACATACCTGAGCCGATTCTCTCGATAATCCCTCTAACACACGACAATTGCGACAAAACTCATGATTGCAAGATCGGAGTAAAGAAAATCCGTATGATATTCTTGAGAAAGGTTATACCGGGCTTCTTTAGAGTCACGCTGCTAAGATGCTTAAGGAATTTTCTCACTTGAATTATTGAATCCTTTGCGTGAATATCCGCTGCCTACTTTGATATAAGACCCCTCTCTTGAATTAGAAAGGTCAATTGTATCAAAATCCATATGAATTCTTGAAGGCTTTAATGTTATGACTAAGCCACCTATTAATTAAATATGCTGCCTTTTCACTCAATTGTAAGAGTCATAATTTGGACAAGGCCTTGCTGCCAAGTGATGTTCTTTGGTCTTTATCCAAAAGACCTTAATTAACCATCCACCAACACCCTAATCAATTTATTAATTTCCCACTAATCCAATATTTAACCAATTACCCACATAATTAAGAATTATCTCATATTACTTAAAATACTACTCACTTGACACACTTTATACACCTTACTATCATGGCCATGTGGTACCTTGTATGGTACTAGTCCATAAATACCGGGTATTTTAACTCGGACCGCATTTTATCCCAAAATGTCAAACTTCTACGAAATTCATTTTCTTCAATTTGCTTACCCTGTCACCTTCACGAATTTAATCGTCACTTGTTTGAGATAGCATAATGCTTATAATCTCAAAATAATCTCATTCCCTCACTTGCGTTGATTAACTTACGACGAAACTTTAACATACGAAAATGCGGGATATAATATCTCATTTCCGAGCTCCCATCAACTTACTTATGGCGTACTCTCACGTACAAAAATATGGGGTGTAACATTATTCCCCCCTTTGGAACATTCGTCCTCGAATGTTGACTGATGCACTTATCATTCTCATAACTAATAGCTCTTGCGAATACTTTAACACTCTCCTTGCCATTTAGGCAACTGTTCTGTGAATGGATCCCAAAGGACAGGGCATTCCCCCCTTTAAGACTCTTTCTCACACCACGACTCGTGGTCGGAATTCTTCCAATCTTGTAATTATTTCTACCTTTTATCATGCAGCCTGTACGACTCTGACTTTGTAAGTGCGCCTATGCGACTCTTCTCTCCTTTTTCCTCCAGCTTTTTAGCCAATCTCTAGGCCTTACTTTGTAAACATACACAGTGCTTGATAAGATGTCCCTCTGGGCATCTATGAGTATACTGAAGTTCTTCGCTCGGTACTGTGTTGAACTTACGAATATCGTTATAACTTATTTCATAGGTCTGTTTATCCATCCATATGAATTTACTTCCATAACTCTTACTTTGATTTATCGTTACTGAGGTCTGCTACCAAACTCCAGGTTACTCTTGTGCTTATCCCATATGTATAATCTAAGACCTTTCATACTTCCTCATTACTATTCAACTTAAGAATGGCATCCTTGTCTCCTCTCATACGTTGGAACCTTATTTATCTATCGTTGATTCACCTTAATGTTGATCCATATTTTATCGCTGATAACTTGACCTTTTATGTTACACTGTAGCTAGGGCTCACGTTTCATCGGGGACATCTGGAGTAATTAGACCTGTTCCACCTAGGGGCGATAGTATATTTTCATAACCGTATTTCATAGTATCTCAATGTGATTCACTCATGTGGGTATTTTAATCTTGCACAATTCTTAAAATCCCCCCTTTTCTTATAACGACCCGACCAGTCGTTTTGAGCTTTTGCACTTCGCTCGCCAGTTCTCGGGTATGACTAGCCCCGTGTGATGTATTATGACTTGTGTAAATCGTCGGTTTTGGTTTTCAGGGTAATCGGAATGAATTTCGAAGAACAATTCTCAGTTGAAACTTTAAATTTGAATGGTTTGACCAAGTTTTGACCTGTTAGTATATGATCCTGGATTGGGATTTTTATGATGTGGTTAGCTCCGTTAGGTGATTTGGGACTTAGGAGCGTGATCGGAATATATTTTAGAGGTCCGTGGAAGGTTTAGGCTTGAATTGGCAAAATTGAAACTTTGGCGTTTTCTGGTTGATAGGTGAGATTTTGATATAGGGGTCGGAATGGAATTCCGGAAGTTGTGGTAGGCTCGTTGAGCCAAATGTGGCGTGTGTGCAAAATTTTAGGTCATTCGGACGAGGTTTGGTAGGCTTTTTGATCAAAAGTGGAATTCGGAAGTTTTTGGAGTTCTTAGGCTTGAATCCGATGTTATTTGGTTGATTCGATGTTGTTTGAGGTGTTTTGAGGATTTGTATAAGTGTGGAAGGTGGTATATGACTTGTTTGTACTTTTGGTTGAGGTCCTGGGGGCCTCGGGGTGATTTCGGATGGTTGACGGGAGGTTTTGAGTTGGAATATGCAGCTAAAGTGCTAAGTTCCTGTCATAACCGCACCTGCAGCTTGGGGACCGCAGGTGCGGGCCCGCAGAAGCGTATGGAGCATCGCAGATACGGCCACAGGCGAAATGGGCAGGAACCACAGATGCAGAGTTTGGGGCGCACCTGCGATAGCGCAGGTGCGAGAATTGATCGCATGTGCGGTCTTGATCGCTTAAGTGACTTGCGCAAATGTGCACCTGGGACCGCAGGTGCGTGTGTTTCGATCGCAGAAGCGGTAGTTGGGGGTAGAACATATAAATTATGGGCTTCGCAATTTTCAGTCATTTGTTCATCATTTTTGTGCGATTTTGGAGCTCCAAGTTGTGATTTCAAGAGGGAATCAAGTGTTGATAGAGAGGTAAGCTATTTGGGCTTTATCTATTGTATTTATGGTGATTATTTCATTATTTGATCATGAAAATTAGTGGGGAAAAATTAGAGAAAGAGTTGGAAAATTAGGGCTTAAAATCGGGAAGTTAAATTGGGGATTTGAGGGGCTATTCGAGGTTCGATTTTGGTGCATTTGATATGTATAGACTCGTGGGAGGATAAGGATTCTAGTTTTGTAATTTCTATCTGAATCCGAGATGTGGGCCCGGGGGCTGGGTTTGGCCAATTTCAGGATTTTTGATGTAAATTGGTTATTTTCGAGTGAGCTTTGTTTCATTAGCATATTTTGATGGTATGGTATTGTTTTTGGCTAGATTTGGAGCATCCGGAGGCCGAGTCGAGAGGAAAAGAAATCGCGAGCTGGAGTCTGGACCGGATTGAGGTAAGTAATGATTGTAAATACTGTCCTGAGGGTACGAAACCCCGGATTTCACATCGTTGTGCTACCTTGAGGTGATGCACATGCTAGATGACGAGCGTGGGGTCGTGCACCATTGGGGATTAGGACTTGGTCCATCCCGTACGACTATTAAGTCGCGTATTTTACTTGAAAACTATTTGATATTTTTATATTTTGAAAAATATTATTGTGTTTGGGGCTAAATGCCGTGTCTGGGCCTTGTGCCAATTGTTTGGACCCTTATGGGCTTTTACTACTGTTTTTCCTCACTGCTTGGGTTTAACGTTTACACTCAGTCATGCTATGTTCTTACTATTTTCGTAACTCGGTTTTATTCACTCTTTTTGATTTCATAAATAATTTTGAGCCGAGTACTTGTTTTACTGTCAGCCCGAGGGACTTGAGTGAGATCTGACTAAGTGAGGCCGAGGGCCTGTGTTGTGAGGATATCATGGGATCGGGCTACGCGCCGCAGCAGGTGGTACTGATTTATGATATATGAGAGGTCGATATCCTGCTTTATTATGCCACGAGGTGGGTTGTGATTGATATGAGGCTGAGAGCCTGTTTGATTATGCCACGAGATGGTTTGTTATTGCGCTTGGGCCGTAAAGGGCCCCTCCCGGAGTTTGTACACCCCCAGTGAGCACGGGTACCCAGTGTGAGTGATGTGATGTAGCCCGAGGGGCTGTTGTTGTTTCATATTGTTGCCCGAGGGGCTGTTCTTGATCCATTTTTTGCCCGAGGGGCGGTTCTTGATTTATGTTATGCCCGAGGGGCTGATTACGAGTGATTGTGAGGTAGCCCGAGGGGCTGGTTCTGTTGAGATTGTGCCTGAGGGGCGGTTTATGGTACGTTTCTATCATTTTTACTCACTATTTTTATCACTCGTTTGAAACTATTGGAAGATGTTTTAAAAAGGAAAGGGTTTTTATTGAAACTGAGTTTGATTTACGAAATAAAAGATTTCTGCACTGTTTTGGAAATGTACTTATTTGCTGTAGCGTTATGACGTGGCTTACGTGTTTTCTTATTGCTTAGCTTTTATTTACTTTTATTACTTACTGAGTTCCCGTACTCACAATACTCCCTGCACCTTGTTTGCAAATTTAGGTATTTCTGAACCCGGTAGTGGGTGTTGATTGCTCAGTGGCAGAGTCATTGGAGTTAGCAAGGTAGCTGCCCGACGTTCGCAGCACTGCTTTTCTCCCTTTTGTCTTCCTTAGACTGTATTTAGTGCATTTTTAGATTCTTAGTTGTATTCAGACCTTAGTAGATGCTCGTGACTTGTAACACCCCGATGTCGGGCTTGTGTATTTATTCCGCACTGTTCATTTAGACTTACATTATGAGATATCTGATTATTAAAGGCTTAAAAAATGATTGTTATTGATTAAAGGGTTAAATTCGGGAGTTGTGTCGGCTGGCCTAGTTTCACGTTAGGCGCTAATCACGACCGGGTCAGTTTTAGGGTCGTGACAAGTTGGTATCAGAGCCTAGGTTACATAGGTATCACGAGTCATGAGCAGGTTTAGTTCGTGGATCGGTATGGAGACGTCTGCATTTATCCTCTAGAGGCTACCGAACCTTTAGGAAATCCCACATTCTTGAATTCTTATCGTGCGACATTGATTCAGCTTGAAATGTAACTCTTTGAACTCCTTCCACGCGTTCGTATGCGCACATGAGCGCTCGGTATCAGTTGTGCATCGATGGCTTGTGATTCCCCGAATTGAGGGGTGAGATGTGATTTCTGTGTGTTGATGTTTGGCCAGCCTGGAGGACTTGAGGCTGGGATTTGCTTGTAGCTTGAGCACTGAGGTGTTGATTGTGTGCGCACATGCTTTTGGACCTATATATCCGATAGTGCCCCTATTAGTGGAAGTGATGTCTGGATAGCTATGTGATGAGCAGGATGTGACTGCGTGATGTGTTCATATGAACTGAATGAGATGAGAAGGGTCTGCTTTGGGGCAGCAAGAACTATCTGGTGTTTGATTTCCATCATGATTTGATGTATAGCCCCGAGTTGTGGGTGTGATGAAGGATCTTTTCATGTTGCCTAATTGGGAAGTGAAGTAGATCGCACGTTGTGATATGTTTTCAGACTCAGGAAGATTAAATGACTGCGTAACATTTATGACGGTGGAAGGGTATAAAGAGATATTAGTTTGAGGCGAAGTAGGTGGATTATCTCCTATGGAGTGTGTGACCCGTTTTGCTGTTTGTTGGAAGACCTCTTGTACCAGTGAAATATATGTGTTGCAATTTGAATTTGGATCGCTTAAGAGAGTGGGCCAGACTGTTCGAGGGTGAACGCGAGATTTGCAGAAGATTTGAAGTACTAGATGGTCTGTGTTGCACGAGCTTATGAAGGATTGAGTTTAATCTCACTATGGCATTATGGTAGTAATAGAGTATATTTATTATGAGTTATTGTGTGTTTTGATCTATGGCTTCGAGCCAAGTGGGGGAGTCTGCTATTGATTAGTTGATTGTGCGGTTATGTGCTATGATGGTTCCAGTTTGAGGCATATCGGTGAATCAGTTATGGCTTACGGAGGTTGATACCGAGGATGGCTCGAGTAAAGGAAATTTCAATAAAGGTTATGTTATGCTTTATGGGTGTATAAGAATCGTAGAATGACCTGAGTGGTTATCGGTAAAGGTTGTGCGGTGCATAGATCATGAAGTTGCTTGGTTGCATTAAGGTGAGGTTACACTCTGCGGTGTTGGAGTGCTATTGGAGCACAAGTTGTCCGGTCCGTTTAATCGGTCTAATTGCGGTTTGAGTAGAGTGGATGACTCTCGAGAATGGTTCTAATGGGTTCAAGATTTTACATGTAGTAACTGGAGATTTTCAAGTTGTATATTTCGCTAGAAACTGAGGTTTGCATTGGAGGGTGTCAAGACTCATGGTATTTCTATATCATTATGAGATTCTATATATCAGTACCAGGAAGGTAAAGGTAATGGCTTTGTATTCGCATGAAGTCCCTTCAGGGTAGGTATTTTGAATGTGGTGTCTTTGGGAATATTTAAGAGAGTAGTCAGCGGCTTATGAGCCTTAGATGGTGTGGTTTTATGCTTGGGTCTCGTGTAGTGAGACTGGATTGAGGAATTGTGGTGTCATAGCAAGAAGGAGTATCAAGTTGAAGGTAAATCAGAAGGAACTTGGATAGATGGGACAGCTTGGTAGTAGGTCGGGTCGGCATGGTAAGGATATGATTAGTTCTTTGGGTGCTTACGAGGTAATTAATTTCTGCAGGAGTTTTGCGGCAATGCTCTTGGGTTTTAGTGGCCTGCGTAGCTTGGTTGAGTTAGAAGGATTCAGTCCTGACGGTTTAGTTTTGTGCAAATGGAATTCGGAGAATTCTTGATGGTTTCTACCACGGTTAGAGATGTATATTTGCTACGAGCGTGAGGAGCATGCGATGTGTAGTGATTTTCTTCTAGATGGGATCAATGGGAAGTTCTTGGCTAGTTGAGTACTCAGTTGCTTGTGGCTTGGAATGGATATGAAGTTCTCATGTTTATCCTAGGATGGTATAGTATATGCGGTATGTTGTGTAGGATTGAGATTTGCATATGTGAGGTCACGGTTCAGTTTTGAAAGGAAGGTCACAAATTCTTAGGCAGCATGGACAATTTCAGATGACTAGATAAATGGGGTCCCTGATTGGTGTGGCTTGAGGAAGATATATATTTCAGAAAGAGCGATGCGTTGAGTTAGGGATACTTCATTAGTATTGCGGCACTCTCTCGTTTGATCGACTGCTGATATTAGAGTTTGCTCGGTGGCACAGAAGAACTATAGGAGTACCTCTCGTGGAATGATTAGTTATTACAGGTGTGTTGTATATTCGAACGATGGAGTTGGGATCGGATATGGTGATTCGCGTGCTGTATGGATTTGGAGACTGGGAGACCTCATAAACAGGTTAGGTCGTGGTTGTGGATCGCGTATATCGGTCTTGTGTGGTAACTATTGGAGGTTTGGAGACCCATGTGGATCCTTGTTGCTTAGTATGCTAGATTTTGGTGTGATATTGGGTATGGACTGGTTGTCTCCATTTCGTGTTATTCTGGGCTGTTGCGCTAGGACGACGATGTTAGCTATGCTGGGAATGCCACGGATCGAGTGGCGAGGTTCGACGGATTATGTTTCCAGTAGGGTGATTCATTTTTAAAGACCCAGCGGATGGCTGGGAAGGGTTGCCTTTTCTTATTGGGCCTTTGTGATGGATGTCAGTGCAGAGACTCCTACCATTTATTCAGATCCGGTGGTGAGGGATTTTCCCGATGTGTTTCTTGCTTCTGGGCATGCCGCCGGACAGGGTTGTTAATTTCGGTACTGATTTGGTGCCGGGCATCGTATCGCATGGCACCGGTGGAGTTAAAGGAGTTAAAGGAGCAGCTTCAGGAACTCCTCGATAAGGGGATTCATTGGTAGACCAATATGGATGTGTGTTATGCATCGAGTCGCTCGGTTGACTCTGAGTTGCTATTGTTAAGGGATGTGCTGAATCGATTGTTTTTGAGCTTGTTAGTGTGCTGATAACTAGGGATTTAGATACCTTTTATACTCCTTCTTGCTTATATTTTGATTAGGAATTTGTACAAAATAGTCCCAAAAGGCTCACAAGTTGTGCTTGATTGCAGGTTTGATCAACAAAGTGACAAGATGTCAAAGATCGGCTCAAAAGGAGTCAAACTTGCACAAGTACCAAGACAAGATTTGCTCAGGCAAAACAAGGCCAGTGTGGCCGCACTACATTCTGTGCGGTCCGCACTGTGAGGTTCAGAGAGAATGACATTCAGGCACAAAGGCAATGCGGCCGCACTAGGATTTTGTGCGGTCCGCACTGAGATTAACGCGGCCGCACTCGATTTCGTGCGGTCCGCAGTGAGAAGAATCAGAGAGCTGCAAATTCCAAGTGTCAAGCCAATGTGGTCCGCGCTCCATTTTATGCGGACCGCACTAGAAGCCTCCGCGGCCGCAGTCCATTCTCTGCGGTCCGCGGTGCCTGAGTTCAGAGAGTTAGATCTTCAAGTTCAGAGCCCTAGTGCGGCCGCACACCATTTTGTGCGGTCCGCACTAACCTCGGAGGGGTATTTTTGTCCAGAATTGTCAGCTTAGTATAAATATCTTCTTTTCCATTTTTAGGTCAAGCAGATAGATTTAGCTGGTAGCTGCGCTCGTGGGTTCGAATATTTTAACTGTTTTGGGCAATTTTATCTTCATTTCAACATTGAATCTTCTAGTTTATCTTCGTAATTTAATTAATATGAGTTTTTCTTCATCTATTTCTTTGTTTCTTTCTCTAATTATGAGTAGCTAGACCCATCATCTAGGGTTGTGGCTCAACCCTAGTGTGGGTAATTGATGGGTCTTGTATTTTAGAGCTTGATTGACTATGGGTGTTTGATATTTGGGCTAATTCTATGTTTAATTGCTAAATTAGTGGTTGCAAACACTAGTTTGTGTTTAGTTGACTTTTGCTCTTCTTGAGAAAGAGAGCCTAAGTCTCTAGAATTAGTCCAACAAGGAATTGGGGCGTACTCAAGAGAATTGATAGCCCCAATTAAAGGGTTAAACCGAGAGATCGTAATACCCAACTTGATCCTCAATTGCTTGTGCAAATTCGCATACCCAATTGGCCTTGAGAAAGTCAATTCGGGCAAAATCACTCGAACTACCGAGAGGTATAGAGTGAGTAGAATCGAGCAATGGGTATATCATACTCCCCAAATGTGTCAATCTAGCTTTAGATTCAAGAATCCGTCAATTGACCACCTAGGCGAAAGTCACTACCCTAGTGCCTTTTAATCACTTGAACAACTTGCAATAGTTTAATCATAGCTTGTAGTAGTTAAATTGAGCATTGTAGTTTATAGAATTAGAATCATAATTAAATCCCAAAAATGTGTAGAAGTGCAATTTGGAGCAAACGCACAACTCCGCTTTAGATAGACACCCAACTCCAATATCTAGCTCTCTATGAAAATCGATCCCGACCCTAAATCGGGTAAAAGCCGCTTCGACCTCTCTCGTTACTTAATAGTAGTGCAGGGTTGGCCGTGATCACTTGGCCCGTCTACCTCGTTCATCGTCACTTGGTCCTCTATGGTTACCAAGGAATGGAGGTAACTGGCCATACCGACCGGACCGGATAGCATCCTAGTATCCGCTAGTACTGTGAACATGACCGTCTTCTTCCGGTCAGGATCAACATTGGGAACTGCTTCTCAAGCTTTAACCCGGCAGTGCATCCCTTTTTGGGATCTCCAGATGGCCAAAACCGGAGTAGTGTTCTAGCACGCCGACATCTACGCCTTCGAAAAACAAATTGAGGGCCTCGTCCGTGGCCCGTGACGTCTCGGTCGATTTTTTAGTAATGGCCCGAGCCTCATCTAAAAGAGAATCCATGTGAGATGGAGACTCCGAGAAGTCAATGACATCGGCGGACTCTTTCGGTACAGGAGTAGCTTCTAGAGGAGCAGTGTCCATATGTTCCTCCTCGGATCCCGAGCTGAGGAGGATTGAACTGTACGATCCCCCCCCCCCCCCAGTCTTCAAGCTCTTGTGCGACGTTGATCAGCTCGTGGACAATAAACTTCATGTCATCCTCCTCGGGTATTCCCTAAGAAGATAGAGAGATTCAGGGTACGGGACCCTGGTACGAGTACTTTTTTTGGTACTCTTTCTGGCCCTGACAACGATCCTCTTCTTCTTGGCCTCAATGGGAGCGTCCGAGGAGTCAGGGGACCTCTTCTACTTTTCTCCTCCTTCTTCGCAGCAGCTTCGGTAGTAGGTTGTACCAAAGTAGAGGGTTTTTCAGATGGGGATGAGGCCACGGCCTCGGTAATTGCCTGAAGTCTGGTGGTCTTGGGAAAACCTGTGAAAACAAAGGACTTAGTCAGAATGATGATGAAATGAAAATGACTTAGAGGGAAATTCAACCAGGAGAAGAGGGAGACTCACCATGGGAACGAGCCTCCCATTTGCCTTTGGAAAGCTTGCGCCACTCACGCTCTGAATAGGTGAGTTGTTTGTAGATGCATGCCCTCGCCTCACTCCCTAAAATGAGGGAACGCATTGGGGACTCGGGCGCAACTTCATATTAGAAAAATGAGTATTGAGAAAAGAGGGATAAATTCAAAGGAGTAAATTAAAAGGAAACACACTTACTTTTTGAGTTTCACTTCTCGGGGAACGGCAGGAACTCGGAGGAAATGAGGTCTTCGGTCATTATTCGAACAAACCTCCCCTGCCAACCTCGGTCCCTATCCTCGTCGATGCAGGAGAAGGGATACTTCTTTGCCCGGCAGGCAAGCTTGATTAACCCCCTCGGAAGATTCGGGAGGAGCTCTATACGCAGAGAAAATGGTCGATTGTGAACCGGGGCTCCTCCATGTTTTTGGCAAAGTGGCAAACAAGTGTCATGATCCTCCAAAAGGATGGGTGGATCTGCCCGATGCAGATCTCGTACCTCTTACAGAAATCAAGGACCACCGTGTCCATTGGACCAAGCATGAAGGGATACATATAACCGCTTATGTATCCCTCCACGAGCATCGTAATTTCCTCATCGGGACTAGGAACAACCACGTTTTTGCCTTCCAATTTACAGTCCTTCCGGACTGTTTGGATCATCTCCTCGGTGATGGAGCAGACATACCTCCACGCCTCCTCACCTCGATCTCCTTGTTTGGAGGCTTTTTCGACCTTAAAATCATTTCTATGGAGCAGCCTCTGGGGATATATTCTGAAAGAGGAGGTTCTGGGGCTGCTACCGAAAAGGTTGCCTCGGTGTCTACTGCCGAGGAATATGTTGAAAGAGCAGTGTTTTGAGGCACCGTATTTGAGGTCTTCTCCATCTTGATTTGGGAATATGTAGGTTTGGTTGATATGAAGGTTTGAAGATTGATATAAAGATTCGAAGAACTAGTTTGAAGATTTAAAGGCAAAGTATGAAGGTTTGAAGACGAGAGATGAAGATATGAATATATGGTGAGCAGTTTATGAAGATTTGTAAGATAGATGAACAAATAGAAACCCCGAGGGTAACTTAAGAAAATTCAAAATCGGAAAGTAAAAAGTGAATAAAAGGAAACAGGAGCTTTTATAGGGAAGAAATAATTAATCTGTGAAGTTTCATATTCGGTGCCTACTAGGGATGATCAATCGGAGGCTGACACATGTCCGAAGTCAGAACGGCGCGACTGATAGGACGTTTCGGCGACTTGTCAACTCGCTTTTGGTGTACGAAAGAAGGAACTGGGGTCAATTAGTCACTTGTCATTGTTTCTATAAATCTATTCCCCGTAAAGTGAGGGGACTATCTGTGTACAGGTAAAATTGAGGATAGAGTTACCCCTAATTTCTCAGTGAAGAAATGAGAAGAGGACGCGGTTTGACTCAGTCGGGTAAAGCGAAGGGCTCCCCAGATTAGAGACAAGGGGAATAAATGACGCACCAAGATTCAGACATGGCCAAACATGAGAGGAATCGAGCTCGAGCAAAACAAAGAATCGAGGCCAAAGGGAAAACGGTTAGAGAGAACGAAGCGAGGGGCCGAAATATCCGCCATCAACCGGATATTACGGCATGAATCTTGCCCGATATCAGCTGTGGATCATAATTATCTAGAAGAGAAGGATTTTTACCTCACCAAGATTTGTACTAGGATTGAAACTCCCCTCTTATATAAAGCGGAGAACATTTGCATATCAAAGCATCAAAGTTCATTTTTGTCTTCAGTTACTCTTTTCTTCAGCGTTCAGCTTAAAGCCAGGTATAATTGTTCTATCACGTTTGGTTTGATCATTTTGTTTCTCTTCAATTCAATTATTTGTTGTTCTTAGATGATTCTTGTTAAATCAAATCACGTATTGTTTAAACCGCGTACAAATTTAATTGTTAGTCATTTTAAGGATAAACAAAGCTAATGGAGGTTGATCTTAGAATCAACCCAGTCAGAATAAAGAAATAGTTAATTTTAGATAGAATAGGTCGGGATGCTCCTAAATTTGATTATGTTTATTCAACGTATATCTGAATTTTACGTTAGCATAACTGTCCACCAAAATAAGACATTTCAATATCCTCGACCCCCTAGACTATCTCAACCCATGGAAGCATGATATACGCACTACACGTGAATTTTTCAATCTACTTGATATTTTTTAAAATAAAATATATATTTGTACATTTTTAAGTCCACTAATTATTTGGATCATCTTTTTCCGATTAAATTTGTTAAAAACTTGGAATAAAATTATTTTGGGTATTATTTTTACTTGGCTAAAGATAATAATATTCTAATCAAATTAATAAACATATTTGTCCCCAAAAAAATAAATACGCAATTAAAATAAATAAACACTGCATCTAAGAGATATAAAAAAATATGCAGTTGGAACTTTATTATTTTGGCTACAAATGATAAAATTCCAACTAAATAGTTTGCAAATTTCACCCGAAAAAATAAATACACAATTAAAATAAATAATTAATGCGTGAAAAGAAGAAATACACATGTTTTTCTAGAAAGTATACTATTTGAATTATATTACTTTTGCTAAGCCTTTTTTTTTATTGGGCTAGAATAATGTAGTTTTAGTTGCATATTTGGCCCCGAAAAAAAAAAATACATATTGGAACAAATAGCCGCTCTATCTAAAGAGTAGAAAAAAAGTATTCCCTCCGTTCCAATTTATGTGAACCTGTTTGACTGGGCACGGAGTTTAAGAAAAATGAAGACTTTTGAAATTTGTGATCCAAAACAAGTCAAAAGGGGGCCCAGAGTATTTGTGTGGTTGTAAAAGCTTCTCATTAAGGTTAGAATTGTAACTTTAGGCTAAATTGTTACCAAATTTAGAAATGGGTCATTCTTTTTGGAACGGACCAAAAGGGAAATAGGTTCACATAAACTGAAACAGAGGGAGTAATAGGGATAAATATACAATGATTATGTTTTTTTTTTTTTTAAAAAAAAAAGAAATGCTGTTGGAATTCACGACACTTTTGACTACTATAGACTGACAGTTAAATATAATTCTTAATATTTTTTCGTTTCCCGACTGAAGCAGTCGGACATTTGGCCAAATAGCTAGCTAACTTCTCATCCCACAATCGATCGGATACGGTAACGAAAACTTTTATGTGCACATTTTTCGGCTAAAATACTACTACTATTGTAGTCAAAACGTAATTGAGTATGATAAAATTAAATTACAAAAATATAAATATGTAGTTTTCAACTACTGCAATCGAAAAAATTATCAAAATAGCGACTAAAAATTTATAGTCGGGTAGGGTAGTCATAAAAGGTGAGTTTTTGGTAGTGCAATAAACAAATTATTTTGTATTTGATTATGTGAATGTGATGAACGCAATTTTCCTCCGTAAGATGTCGTGATGGTACCTAATCTCTACGACTAGGTAAGCCTAACAATAATGAAAACTAAGCAGATATGAATTAAAAAAATTGCGGAAAATAACTTAACATTAGATAAAACCTTCCGAACCGAATCTCACACTACACACCCCAAAATCGGTGGAACCGAGTCATAAGCTCTATAGAGTGTAACAAGAGTAACTACTACATCATTGTCTGAAAGTAAGTACAATAGTAAATAAGGATAAAGGAAGGTGACTCCGAGGCCTGCGGACGCCGAGCAGGTGATCCACGTCCAATTTGCACTCAATAGTGAGTGGAAACGGTCGTTGGAAGAATAGTACCAACAAGAGTCGGGGTCGATTTCAACAGGGAGTTATGTTACGACCCAATTTCTCCTATAGACCGTGAAGGCGCACAACGTCGCTGCTAGGCAAGCCAACGATGAACTGCCATGTATTTATTCTTTTTAACAATTTCGAAATAGTTGATTTTTATTTTACTAAGTAAGAGGTGAAAATTTTAATAAAATAAAGCGTAAATAAATATAAGAACAATTGTGGTGAAATAATACTCAAAACCCATCAAATGTCTATTAGCGTATTTCCAAGACCTGGTGTCACAAGTGTATAAGCTAGTAGTAGAATATACAACACACTAAACTACTGTCTGAAATAGAGTAGACATACATTAAATTCAAAGAGAGAGACACCGGGTGCTGCAAAACGGACTCGGAAAGCAGCTCACCACTAAGCCTCGGGGTATCGGGGGTGTGTGCCGGAATGACTGCCAGATGCACCTGCCTCAGATCCTGCACGATTAGTGCAGAAGTGTAGCGTGAGTACATAAACAACATGTACCCAATAAGTATCCAGTCTAACATCGAAGAAGTAGGACAAGGGGTTGGCATCGACACTTACTATGGGCCAATTATAAAATGCAGAAATTCTAAACAGGTATGGAACATGGAAATAATAATAATATCACAATAACAATCAGTAAATAAACGATTCCTTAACTGATAATAAATTTCAAAATATCCATCTAACACATACTAGTTCCAAATCATTTTCGGTCATTAAATAAATTATACCTCTCAAGCCATAACATAATATCAAGTGTAATCAGGTTCTGAGTAATATCAAGCAAGATCTATGCCGAGGTCGTACCATCCGATCCAAAATACTGTGTGCACCGCCGAGGATCGAATGACGCAAACCATATATGCATCCATTATACTTCCGAGGTGAACGTCCCGCTTCCATGAGAATAGAGAAGTTTATCTCACTCGCAGAAGTACTTGCGATGAGAGAGGACATGGATTTCTCAGAGTTATTAAGTATTCTTCAATTCTTTCCCCAAAATGAGAAATCTAACTTGAAGTTTTCAACTTTAAAATCTCTAGTCTCAGCTCTACTTAAGATAATTATTACACACCAAAAATGACAGTACAATTAAAGCATGATGTAAATCTAAGACTACCCGGACATCTCATGGAATATAGCTATGCACAGACCCTCGTCACCTAGTGCGTACGTAGCTCCACATACAAGTAATTCACAACAAAAATACACCTAAGGGGATGAGTTCCCTCTTACAAGGTTAGGCAAGAGACTTACCTCGTTCTCAAGCTCACTTCCGGTCCACAGATCCGCTCTAAATCCTCGACTTGGTGCCAAACAACCACAAACTAGCCAAATATTATATAGATAAATCAATATATACTCAAAAGTTCATAATTTAACTATTGGGGTAATTACCCTACCCAAATTGGAAGATTCCTAAAGTTCGCCCCTAGGCCCACGTGCTCTGATTCTGAAAATTTTCGAACATAAATGTTACCCATAACCTCACGAACTCGAATATATAACTTTCACTCAATTTCATAATCATTTTCATGGTTAAATTCCATTTTTATCAAAACCTAGGTTTTTCGACTAAGTCCATAATTTCTACAATTTTGCATGTTAAAATCTACCCATAATCTATGTATTTAACTTATATTGGATAGAAATTACTTACCTCCAATAGCTAGGTGAAAACCCCTCTTAAAAGAGCTCAAAAATTGCCCAAGAGATGAAATAAATGAGCCAAAATAGCCTAAGTCACGACTTAAATGCAACCTTCTGCCTCCTAGTGATTCCGCTTCTACGGAGAATTGGTTGCTTCTGCGGCTCCGCATCTGCGGAAAAAGCATCATAGATGCGGCCCTCCCCATCTGGCCTCCCTCCGCTTCTACGGCGCCCTCATCGCATCTACGAGCTCACATATGCGGCGGCCGAGACCTCGCACCTGCACCACTTCCCTCCAGCTCAAGGCCGCTTCTGCAGACCACTGATCGGTTATGCGGTCGCGCACCTGCGCCCCCATGTCCGCACCTGTGGACTCAGCCCACGGAGCCCAGATTCGCACCTGTGGCTAACCAGTCGCTTCAGTGGTGCCGCACTTGTGGCCAATTCTTCGCAGGTGTGAACGCACCAGAAGCATGGCTGCTATAGAATTCTTCCAAGTCCAAACGAGTTCTGTGCATCATCCGAATGGCATCTGAGGCCTCTGAGGCCTCATCCAAACATACCAACAAGTTAGAAATCATATAATGGACTCGCTCGAACCTCGATAGATGTGAAATAACATCAAAACTAAGGATTACACTCCAAATCAAATCAAATCAATTTATGAACTTCAAGTTCTTCCAACTCGCTCCGAACGCGCCAAATTTTATTTAAACTACTCGGAATGACACTAAATTTTGCGTGCAAGCCTTAAATTACCATATGCAGATATTCCTAGGCTCAGAATCTCAAACGGACCTCGATAACACCAAAACCAATTTCAAACCAAATTTAGAGAGCGTTAAAACTTTCAAAGCGCCAACTTTCAACTTTATGCTTCGAAACCGCTCTCGGGTCATCAAAAACTCGATCTGAACATACGCCCAAGTCTAAAATCATCATACAAGCCTATTTGGACCATCAAATTTTGACCTAAGTCAAACTTAACAGTATCAAACAAAGTAGTTGATATGAGCTCATGTCGAGTTTCCACTATCTCTAGTTTGAACCCTTTAATTAGGCTAATCAAAACCTCAATTAGTCCAATTCCTTATTAGCCAAGTTATCCTAGACTAGGTCCTTCTTTCTCAAGTAGAGACCAAGTCAAAAAGGCATGTAATAATGTTTGCAACCATTAATTCTAAAATTGAAGCATAAACTAAGCTAAATAATCAACATCCAATCATAAACAAGCATTAAATTAAGTACCCATAAGGTTTACTCACTAGCGTTGGGTCACAAACCTAGTAAGAATCTAGCTACTCATAGTGGAAATTGAAGAATATAAAGAAGAAATGCTTTTTTTAACCCCTCCCAATTTAGGAGGATCTATAGTGTTTCCACACTTCCCCTCCAGCGTGACTTGAATCCATGACATAATTAGACTCATTATCTAAGATTAAAATGATAAATTATAATGTTTAAACAATAAAATAGTCACAAACTTCCTAAAATGGCAAAATGTAACGGCTATAGCAGCTCAAACTTCGAAACTTGACCTAAAAATGTTAAACTCGTCTATTTATAATGGCCTAAAATTTGCAGACAAAAAGGCCCCACGGGAGTTTCTGTGACCGCACAATTCCATGTGCAGTCCGCAGATTTCTTTAGTTGGCAAGAGTTTGGCTTATACAGCAGTACATTTCTGGATTGCGGCTGCGAAGCATCTTCTGTGGCCGCACAATTATTATGCAGTCCGCACTTCAGCAAGGCTTCAGGTCTTGGTCTTTAGCACACTCTTTGAATGTTGAATCATTTGTAAGTGCAAACCTTGTTCTGTGGCCGCACATTGGCCAAAGTCCTGTTGGGTTCTTTCACTTGGTCTGCGGCCGCAGAAATCTTTCTGCGGACTGCACTTCTTTAATTCATCGCCCTTTATTTCCTTGTGATTCGGAACACTCCTTTTTGAGTCGGATTTCATCATGGGCGACCAAACTTCTTAACGTTCCTCCAATTTGCACATTTTCATTAGTTTCGGGAATGTAAATCAATACTTTCGGACTAAAACAAAAGAAAAAATGTGCTAATAAGTAGTCAAAATCCCCACTTATCAACTCCCCCAAACTTAAGTCTTTGCTTGTCCTCAAGCAAATAAATTAGTTCCCACCTCCTAGAGTTAAGGGTCATTTCAGCGAGTCACAAGTGAGCCTGTCATACATCAGTTGGGACCAATAATTACCCACAGTACCCATGCATTATCAACAAGGTGACAATTCAAATATTCATGCACATATAGTTCTAATGTGACATTTAAGCTTCAAGAATTGACTTTACTTATCAAGGACTCTTGTTCTATCATGTGGTCCATGGTGGACTCTACTCTTCCTCCTTAACTTTCCATTTGCCAAGCTCACTTAGAGAATTAGCACTCAATATTAAGATTCATGAAAGGTTCACTCATCTCTCACAAGAGAATGTCACAAGTACGGCTTCAAGTACCATAGGCTTGCCCCTCATGTGGATCACCACTAATGCAAGCTCACTCAGTTCGAAAAAAAGTAGGACTTCTTTCGAGTTGTATGAAGGATTTTGTATTAAGGTAGGATACCATATGGGTAAGTAGTGACATCCTTCCTTAAGCACTCCACATTTTCATTTCTCGACTCACAATTACCAATTCATAGAGGCATTTTCTTTGCAGTGGGGATTAGAGAGACTCAATATCACTCTTTCTTGTTCAGTTTATTCTTTTTCTCCCTTTTTTTGAATGTTAGGGATCATTACCTCTTTTTGAATCCATCAACCCTTCCACTTATTCACGTTTTGCATTTTTTTTGTTCTTTTCTTTTCTTGTCTTTTCTTTTCATAGAGATCATTTCTTTTCTCTTGTTTTGCCTTGATACCTTTTTCAAATTTCTCATCTCTCCCCTAAACTTATGTTTTAAGCCAAGTGTTTCACAAGATTGTTAAGCAAAGTCCGGGTGCTAAGAGAGGGTTACGACAAAATGAGTAAATGCTTATAACATGGTTATCAAATGAGAAAGGCTAGAGGCTCAAAGGGGTTGACTAGGGATAACGACATTGGTTGGTAAGAGAAAGCTCAAGCGGGCCAATGAAAGCCTACAATCACTTCTCAAACAAAGAAAAACTTAGGATTTCGCCTTGAAACACATTCGGGGCAAGTTCTATATTCGCACGGATACTTGGACTGACAACAATTCATCTCACCCCTCACACAACTAGATTGTAAAAAAGGATTGAGTCGAGATCCTACAAAGACCACATTCAAGTTTAAAGATCATTATGGTCCAATTAAAGCACTCAATGACTACCAAAGTCAACTCAAGAGTCACAAAGTCACTAACTAGAGCTATTTCTTTCAAAAACCTTGTTTCTAACCATAAGCACGGAGTTAAGTATGTTGGTACCAATTGAATCATGATTAACTCTTCGAGCATGACTTGATTAGGTCTTTTTATTCATTACTACTACTATTACTACCTAAAAACAAAAACAGACTCATTCCCTTAAGAAGATTGTCACGCCATCCATCGTCGGGACGAGTCACCTGGTTCACACAACAACTACCTTTGGAAACAACTGTGGCGTTAAGAAAACACAAGGCTTATTATCTACTAATGCATAAAAAGAATCTATTTAACAAAATAAGAACTAATATTGAAAAGATAAAGAAGCTAATAAGCAAAAATAAAATAAAGAAGCTAATGAGCAAAAACTACTAAAGATAGAATAAACATACATAATAAGAGAGAGAGAGAGAGAGAGAGAGAGAGAGAGAGAAAATAGATAAATACAAATAAGAAAATAAAAAGTATCATCGAATTGTTACAGACCAAATGTATCAAAGTGCTAAATAAACTCCACCCCCCACTCCCCCGAATAAAGGTAAGCATTGTCCCTAATGCTTAGCAAAATAAGAGTAAAAGAGGAAAGGGTGAAGAAAACTCCCTAAGGATCCTTGGACATCCCAGTGTCCCCAGGAATGTCATCTCCCTTAGGATCAGCCAACTGAATCTCATCAACATCAAATCTAGACGTGGCTGGGTTGGCGAACATCTCACGCACTACCTCAGTAGTATCGGTAGCAAGGTCTGGCTCGTCATACTGGCCAGCCGGTGCTACCGGCGCAGATGGTGCTAAAGGGTCTGGGGCAGACTGGTGCGGGTCGAGCAGCATATCAAAGGAAAGGTCTCCGGCTGTAGAAATTTGTTCACCTCCTTCTAAAACTTGTCCATTGACTTCTTGCTGGCCTGGGACTTCCTCATCTTCTTCACTTCCTTTCCCAGCACCTCAATAACTGCCCAATGCTACACCAAGGTATCCATGATAGTCTTATGGTTCTCCAGAATCTTCTTCAGTATCTCATCAATGCCACATTGAGCTTGTGGTGCCTGAGAAGTGGAATGCGCTGCAACAGTACTAGACAAGTCAGACAGCTTAGAAGTAGTTGTCTGCATCTAGTTGTTAAGACTCGCAAATGTGTAGGAGACTCACAGAGCAGATAGGGGAACTGTGAGCACGGGTACTGGCTTTAGAGACACTCCAGGGGCTGTGGTCGAAGCTGAAGATGATGGTGGAGGCATAGTAGTGGCACTGGTTGGCTCAGCATCAGATGGATGAGAGATCAACTGCCTCAAAAGCTACCACTATTAGCTCATCAGAATGGCCTATGGTGGTAGAAGGCAGGGCTTTCTTCTTCGAGTTGCTCGCATCCATAAGTGAATACCAATCGAAGGGCTTCTTCGCCTTCACCTTAGTGTCAAAATCCCTCGGCTCTACCTTTGAATCAGTGAGATACACTGTAATAGTGTTGGGATAAGGGTAGGTCGAGCTATCCTGCCGTGCTATCAATGGCATGTTGGCCGACATCATAACACCCACATTGATTGTTCGTAATGGGAGCCACAAGAATTTTCTGGGGAATTGGAAGGTGAGTCTCCTTCTGGCATGGATCCAACCTGCTACAAATAACGGTCTACCACCCTTTTGCCTCAAAGATTAAAGTGTTTCGCTGAATGGGAACCCCAACGGCAATCCATGGCAGTGGTGGCTCTAGTGGTGCTAGAATCTCAGCTAGCCAAGGATGGACTTCCTCCTTCAGTGCGCACTACTCCAAATACTCCTTCGACTCAACATCCTCGAAGCCCAAGTATGTGTTTAGTATATGCTGATCAAACCTCACCTTGAGGTTGCGTACTTTGGTCACCTTTGTCCCTTTCTTTATATGAGCCACGTTGGTATAGAATTCATGGACGAGGTATTCTTTGGCATCCTCTACCCTCTGGGTGAACCACATCCACCCCTTTCATGCCCTGAACTATCTCAATATAGTTGGTTTGTACTTCTCCAAATCCTTCAACAGAAAATGTCGCTCAAGAGTTAGCGACCTCACTAGCCACCACATACGGAAACTGGTGAAGGCGTCCAGGCTAACAAAGCGATCCTCACAAACCTCTTTCTTCTTTGGTCTTGCAAGCCTTGTAGCTGTAGCATCCCCCCTCTGCCATCATCGGGGATATCATATGTAACCTGTGCATCAAGGGCTGGTGTAGTCGATGGCTCAAAAGCCTGACTAGCACTCTCCGATCCCTCAAAGGTGCTGTGAGATGAAGATGACTCGTCCCTGAGCTATTATCTCCCCTGCGGCCTCGATTGTGTGGCTGGTTGCTCCTCTTGAACAGAGGCCTAGTTTCCCTCTGACACCTTCCTAGATAAGAAATAGGAGCTAGACTCTAAGAGGTCTGCACCTCTCCCCCTGGCAGCTATCGCTTTCTTTCTTATCGTCTTGGGCTGGCCAAGGGGCAAGGCACTTTTGCCTTGAACCTGCAGAAGATTAACCTCTCCCTTTTGAGGTGTCGCCTCGTCTTCTTGATCGAACCATTGTCTGTATCAAGCAAAGGATATTGTTAGTTGTAACTTACTATTCAAACACATACATGAGACATGTAGGTGAGGAAGAAACCATAAGACATAGTGGGGTTGTACAGTTGGGTTATGCCTGCGGGATAAGGGATCTGTGGTTCGTACAATTTGACCTGCGGCCACAGAGGGGAACTCGAGGTCCGCACATTTCTGTTGTGCGGCCACAGAAAGGAAGTGTGGTCCGCACATTGCGGCCGCACTTTTGAAGCCCAAATTTGTGAACTCTCTGATGACAGAGAAATAGTCAATCTGCGGCCGCAAGAGGATTTCTGCAGTCTGCACAATTTGACTTGCGGCTGCACCTTGGAATCTCAAAAGTGAAGACTCTCTGATGACAGAGAAAATCCTATTCTGCGGCCGCAAGAGGAAATTTGTGGTCTGTACAATTTGACCTGCGGCAGCAAATTCCTGCCTCACATAAATGTCTACAAAATGTATATCTGCGGACTGTCAAGTGCGGCCGCAGAATTCAAACCATTACGAACAAGAAACTTTTTTAGTCTAAGATTTTTCAATTTCTTGCACAAATAGGTATGGCAACATTGTAACAGCATGAAATTTCACTAACCCAATCCTCGTAAAGCATGTATCAAGTTAACCCAATTCAAATCTACCCCACATGGACACACAATGGAACTCTAATAACAGATGGCCTAAAAAGAAATCAAAAAATTCTACAAATTAAACTAACTAAAAAAATTAATATGAAATTGAAGCATACCAGATAGAGTGAATGCACTGAGTAAGTAATCTAGGGGACTGTCTGTGTGGACAGTTGAAATCTTCCAAGAAAACTTAGCAGGGCAACAGTGTTTAAAGTGGGGAAAAAGTAAAATGAGCCCTACTATTCTATTTATACCATTCAAAATGAAAAGGGATCAAAGACGAGTGTGGCCGCACATTTTCATGTGCGGTCCGACTCTTTAACCTGGGCGATCATTCTTAGGAACCAATCTGCGGTCCACACATTTATGGGTGCAGTCGCAGATCGACCTCCGGACTGACAAGCTTAAACTTCAGAGAGTTGGTATTTGTTATGTTCCAAATGTGCAGTCCGCAAGAGAAATGTGCGGCCGCAATGCTCATCTTCTATGGCACATAAAAATGTGCGGTCCGCACTCTTTTGAGCACTTAGCCATATTTTCGTCCACAATTCTTGTAAGTCACACTCACCCCTGTAGAACACTTCAAATCAAGTTAGAACAAAAAATAACACCTAACTACAAAAGAAAAAGGAAAAGAAATATGGGTTGCCTCCCAAGAAGCGCCTCATTTACCGTCACGGCACAACGCAAAATACCCTCAAGTGAAATGAATAACTGCCACCACGTGGCTATCTCCAACCTCTCCCAAGTAGTGCTTCACCCGGTGACCATTGACTCGGAATGCTTCATTATTTTGTTCTTCAAGTATAATGCACTAAAAGGTGTCACACCCATAATTTCAAAAGGACCACTCCAATTGGATTTTAGCTTCGCGGGAAACATCCTCAACCTTGAGTTGAACAATAATACAAGATCGCCCACCTTGAACTCTTTGTTCCAAATGTATTGTCATCAAAATATTTCATCTTTTCTTTGTACAAGGATGAACTTGCATAAGCATGATACCGCAACTCATCCAATTCATTCAATTGTACAACCCTCAAGTTAGCGGCTACATCCCAATCAAGATTCAACTTCTTTATAGCCCACATTGCCTTGTGCTCTAGTTCCACCGAAAGATGACAAGCTTTCCCGAACACCAACCGGTATGGGGACATTCCGATAGGTGTTTTGTAAGATGTTCGATAAGCCAATAATGCATCATCAAGCTTTTTGGACCAATCCGTCCGATTAACATTCATCGTTTTGGACAAGATACTCTTTATCTCCCAGTTGGAAACTTCCACTTGCCCACTAGCTTGTGGGTGATAGGGAGTCGTAACTTTGTGAGTAACACCATACTTGCTAAGTAAGGTGTCAAAAGCCTTGTTGCAACAATAGGACCCCCCCCCCCCACCTCCCCCCCTCCCCAAGCTTATAATTGCATGTGGAGTACCAAACCTTGTGAAAATATTCTTCTTAAAGAAGGCCACCACACTTCTCGCCTCAATTTTGGATAAAGCAACGGCATCAACCCATTTGGGCACATAATCCACCGCGACCAAAATGTAGGTGTTTCCACAAGAACTCACAAAATGGCCCATGAAGTCAATACCCCACACATAAAAAAAATCAGTCTCCAAAATGGTTGTGAGAGGCATTTAATTTTTCTTTGAGATTCCACCAGCCCGTTGACATTCATCACATCTTTTCACTAACTCACTTGTATCCTTGTAAAGAGTGGGCCAATATAAACCAACACTAAGCAATTTGGTTGTCGTTCTCGTTCCATCATGATGACCACCATATGATGAAGAATGACAAGCCCTAATAATTTCACCTTTCTATTCTTCTGGTATACATCTTCTAATCACCTCATCCGTACAAATCCGAAAAAGGTAATGGTTCATTCCAATAATAATCTTGACAATCCCGTTTGAGCTTCTTCCTTTGGCTTGAAGAGAACTCATCCGGGATGATTCCACACAAAAGAAAATTTGCTAAATCCGCGAACCATGGTTCCTCTTTCATTGAAATTGCTAAGAGTTTCTCATCGAAAAAGGAGTCATTGATTTCAAGGCCATCATGCGGCCTCCCCTCCTCCTCCAAACGAGACAAGTGGTCCGCCACTTAGTGTTCACTACCTTTTCTATCTTGGATGTCAATATCAAATTCTTGTAACAAGAGTACCCATCTCATCAGCCAAGCTTTGGAGTCCTTTTTGCTCATATGATCACAAAGCACCGCATGATCTGTGTAGACTATGACTTTTGCACCCATCAAGTACGGGCGGAACTTCTCAATTGCAAATATAATAGAAAGGAGCTCTTTCTCCGTAACGGTATAGATGACTTGGGAACTATTCATGGTCTTAATAGCATAGTAGACCGGATGAAAAATTTTGTTGATGCATTGTCTCAAAACAGCCCCAACCGCTACGTTACTTGCATCACACATGACTTCAAAGGCACACTCCAATTTGGAGCTGTGATGATGGGAGTAGTTGTTAACTTGAGCTTCAATATTCAAAAGCTCTCATGCAATCACCATTGAAGTTAAACTTAGCATCCTTCTCAAGAAGCTTGCACAACGGATTCACCACCTTAGAGAAATCTTTGATGAAGCGCCGGTAAAAACCCGTGTGGCCTAAGAAACTCCGCACACCCTTCACCGAAGTTGGGGGTGGAAGCTTAGAAATCACCTCAATCGTTGCCTAGTAAACTTCAATTCCATTCCTTGAGATTTTGTGGCCAAGGACAATTCCTTCTTCGAACATGAAATGGCATTTCTCCCAGTTGAGCACCAAATTGTTTTCTTCACATTGAGTCAACAATTTGTCCAAATTTGCAAGACAACCATTAAAAGAATCTCCAGCCACCGAGAAGTCATCCATGAAAACTTCAAGGTAGTCCTACACCATGTCCGTGAAAATAGCCATCGTACACCTTTGAAAAGTCGTCGGTGCATTGCACAAACCAAATGGCATCCGCTTGAAAGCAAAAGTGCCATTGGGACATGTAAAGGTTGTTTTCTATTGATCTTCCGGAACAATGAGAATTAGTTGTTGCCCGAGTACCCATCAAGAAAGCAATAGAAAGCAGGTCGGCCAATCTATTGAGCATTTGATTTAAGAAGTGGAAAGTGATCATTCCTTATGCCTTTGTTGAACTTGCGATAGTCCATACACACCCTCCAATCGGTCACCATTCTTGTGGGATTCAACTCATTCTTGTCATTGGTGACCACCATCATGGCCCTCTTATTAGGGACACATTGAACCGGAGAAGTCCACGAACTATCGGAGATGGGTTAGACAACCCCGGCATCCAACCACTTGATAATCTCATTTTTGACAACTACTTGCATAGCCTCATTGAGTCTCCTTTGATGTTCAATAGATGGTTGGCGCCATCCTCCAACTTGATCTTATGCAGGAAAAAGGCGGGGCTTATCCCCCAAATATCCGCCAAGGTCCACCCAATAGCCTTCTTCCTCTTTTGTAGCACCGCCAATGCGGAATCTACCTGCACGTTAGTCAAACAAGAGGAAACAATAAACGGTAAAGTTGAACAAGGACCAAGAAATTCATATCGAAGATGTAGAGGCAATGGCTTCAACTCCAAGGTAGGAGGATCTTCAATAGAAGGCTTTGTAGGAGGAGTTGTCTATTCTCAAGATCCAAGGACAATTTCCGGGGCGCGTTGTTGTACGACCCCATTCCTTGCAAAGAGTTCACACATTCCATGAAGTCATCCATATCGTCATCATCAAAGTTGAACAAGACGACCTCTAACATATCACCAACATTGATTGTAGCACTTGTTTCATCAACAATAACATCGATCACCAAGTCCACAAAAGAACATACCTCATTGCTATTTGGCTGTCGTATGGATTTACACACATGGAATGCCACTTTTTCATCACTAACCCGGAAGGTGAGTTCTCCTACTTCAACATCACAAAGATCCTTTCCCGTAGCAAGGAAAGGCCTCCCAAGAATAATCGGCACTTCATAATCAACCTCACAATCTAGAATGACAAAATCTGCCGGAAGAATGAATTTTGTCAACATGAAACAAAACATCTTCAATCACTCCCAAAGGCCTCTTCATGGTACGATCGGCCATTTGCAATCTCATGGATGTAGGTCATGGTTGCCCAATTCCCAAAGTCTTGAAAACTGAATAGGACATCAAATTGATACTTTCCCCAAGATCACAAAGAGCTTTAGCAAACTCGGCATTTCCATTATACAAGGAATCGTGAAAGCACCGGGATCCTCCAACTTAGTGGCCATTTAATGCAAAATTGCACTCACTTGATGAGTGACTTTGATGGTCTCAAAATTCATTTACCGCTTCTTTGTCACAAGATCCTTCATAAACTTTGCATCACCGGGCATTTGTTCCAAAGTTCAACTAATGGCACATTGATTGAGAGATTCTTCATCATTTGAATAAACTTCTTGAATTAATTCTCACCATTTTTCTTGGCAAGTATTTGAGGGTATGGAGGTGGAGGCTTAGGCAATTGTGCCTTAGACTTTTGCACTACCAGCTCTGGTATGTCATTAATGTGTTCCCTAGACGGGTTCACCTGCTCTTGAGTCTCTTCCACACTATCATCAATGTCAATCTGAACTTCATCATTATGTTGCACCACATTGTTCGAGATCTCTTCTTCTTGCATCACTTGATCATCATCAACAAGTTTCCTTCCACTTGAGGTGGATGCATTCTCGCCTCTTCCACTTCTTGTGATAACCTCCATGGCATGCCCTGTGATGTTACCGCCCTTTGGGTTTACCACCGTGTCACTTGGTATGCCCCCTTAAGGCGAGAATTTAGAGCTTGAGGATTTGCCCCATTTGAACTTCTAGGTTGCGAATTGATGTGTTGTGTGAGGCAAGTTGGGCATCCGAATTGGCATTATTTCCATCATTTGCTTGAAAATATTTTCAATACACCCGATATTATTGTTTGAAGAACTCAAACCATTGGAAGGATAAGAATGTAGGTTGCTTGGTTGTTGGTACATTGGGGGCCTTTGAAAACACGACCCTCGATTGCCTTGATTGTTGTTCCATCCACCTTAATTGTTATCTCCCCAATTTCCTTGGTTGTTTCCACTCCAGTTTCCTTGATTATTGTTGTTATGCCAATTCCCTTGATTGTTGTTTCCACTCGAATTTCATTGATTGTTAGAATTCCAATTGCCTTGATTGTTTTGAGGTTGCCATTGTTTTTGGCTTGGCCTTGGAAATTGTTTCTTTGCCCTTGAAAATTATTCACATATTTCACTTCCTCTTCTTGTTCATTATAGGACTTATCTTGCTCAAATCCAACATCTTCTTGCACATAGTTCTCCACTCGATTTTGCACTTGTGGACCCTTGGTCCTCCTCTTGTTCACCATCATGCTCACTCCTTCCATAGCATTGACTTGATTCGGAGTTTGCACTTAATTTAGTTGGGCTTTTTCTAGTTGAGTCATGGTAGTTGTCAATTCGGCAATGGCTTGCCCACGGTCTTGTAATTCTTTGTGAAGGTGAATCATATTCTGATCACCTTGTGGAACATTCGTATGCTATTTGCAGATGATATTCTATTGATTGACGAGACGCGAGATGGTGTGAACGTGCAATTAGAGGTATGGAGGCAGACCCTGGAATCTAAAGGTTTCAAGTTGAACAGGACCAAGATAGAATACTTGGAGAGTAAGTTCAGTGGAGAGACTCAAGGAGGGGAAGGGGAAGTGAGGCTGGACTTGCAGGTCATCCCTAGGAAAGGAAGTTTTAAGTACCTTGGATCTATTATTCAGGGGGATGGGGAGATTGATGAAGATGTCACACATCGTATTGGGGCGGGATGGATGAAATGGATACTCGCTTCCGGTGTTTTGTGTGATAATAAGGTGCTACCGAAACTTAAGGGTAAGTTCTACAGAGTGGTAGTCAGACCAACGATGTTGTATGGGGCTGAGTGTTGGCCAGTCAAGATCGCTCATGTCCAGAAGATGAAGGTACCAGGGATGAGGATGTTGATATGGATGTGTGGGCACACCAGATTAGATAGGATCAGAAATGAGGTTATTCGCGACAAGGTGGGTGTGGCCCCTATTGAGGACAAGATACGGGGAGCGCGACTTAGGTGGTTTGGTCATGTGAGGAGGATGAGAACATACACCCCGATGAGGAGGTGTGAGAGGCTGAAATTGGAAGGCCTACGGAGAGGTAGAGGTAGGCCAAAGAAGAGGTGGGGAGAGGTGATTAGGCAAGACATGGCGCAGCTTCAGCTGACCGAGGACATGACCCTTGATAGGAATGTATGAAGGTTGAGGATTAGGGTAGTAGAGTAGGTAGTCTATAGTGTTCATAACAGTATTATTGGCACACAGTCTCGCTTTCTGTTGGTAGTAGGTTTTTTATGACTAACCGTTGTTTCATTCATTGTTGATCACCTTACTATCTGGTTGTTTTTATTCTGCTTTTATATGGCTTCTTGGTATTGTTCCTTCTTGTAATGTGATGCTTATGCTTTCCTAAGCCGAGGGTCTATTAAAAATATCCTCTCTATCCTCACAAGGTAGGGGTAAGGTCTGCGTACACATTACCCTCCCCAGACCCCCACAGTGTGGGATATTACTGGGTATGTTGTTGTTGTTGTTGTCTTGTGGAACATTGGCCCGGGATTGCCAAACCGATGATGTTTCTGCCATCTCATCCAAAATCTCACACGCCTCCGCATAAGGCGATAAAGTTCCCACCAGCTAGTTGATTCACTACAAATTGGTTGGTTCTGTTAATCCCACGATAGAAGGTTAGTTGAATCATGTTTTCCGTCATATCATTGTTGGGACATTCCTTAACCATTGTTCTATAGTGCTCACATATCTCGTGTAGTGGTTCATTCGGCTCTTGCTTGAATGCCAAGATATCATTTCAAAGTGTGGCCATGAGTCCGGGAGAGAAAAACTTAGCAATGAACTTTTCCGCCAACTCATCCCAAGTGTGAATTGAATGGTTCGGCAATCATTCCAACCAATCTGAAGCTTTCCCCCATAGAGAGAAGGGAAAAAGCCTTAGCCTCAATGCATCCTTGGAGAAATTAGTTTGCTTGCTCCCTCAACAAGTGTCCACAAACCCCTTCAAATGTTTATAAGCATTTTGTGTTGGAGCAATAGTGAAAAATCCCCATTTCTCAAGAAGAGTGAGCATCACATTGGTTATTTGGATGTTTCCCACCCTAATACGGGGAGGGACTATTGCACTAGCATACCCTTCGTTGGGCAATATCCAGTTTGGAGCGGGCACATTGTCATGAGGTACTCGGCCTCTTCGATTGGATTGAGGTTCAAGAGGTACCTCCTCAACTTGCTCATCCTCGCCGTCCACATCCCCCAAAGGCACATTTCAAAGATCATTGTTCACCTACATGGTTGTACCTAAAATTTCTCACACAAGTTAGTAACATGGAAGGAAAAGAAGATATTCCAAATACAAACCCAAATATATAGCTAACACTATTTTAACTCCCCCGCAACGGTGCCAAAATTTGATCCACGTCCAATCCACAATAAATAGTCAGTGGAAACAGTCGTTGGAAGAATAGTACCCAACAAGAGTCGGGGTCGATTTCCACAAGGAGTTACTAGGGGTGTTAGGACTATACACTTGACGAAAGCGAATGGAATAGCCAAATTCCACTTCCGCAAAAGGTTTTGATTTCTAATTCCACTTTTACTCTAATAATAAGCTAAGAGAAGAAACTAAAAAAGCAAATGATTGTTTTTGGTGCTTTTCTAAATAGTTAAAAAGCTTAGGGATGTGACCATAACCTAAGTGTTCCTCTAATGGGTTAAATATGTTAATACTTATTTTGTTGATGGGGGTGTATCTCAACTCTACATTACCCACTCAATACCTCTTGTTCAAAGAGTGATTTTGCTCAATTTGGCTTTCTCAAGTCCAAATGTGTATCAAATAAAGTAGTTAATATGAGCTCAAGTCGGGTTCTCACTATCTCTAGTTTGAACCCTTTAATTAGGCTAATCAAACCCTCAATTAGCCCAATTCCTTGTAAGCCAAGTTATCCTAGACTAGGTCGCTCTTTCTCAAGTAGAGACCAAGTCAGAAAGGCATGATCTTTGTTTGCAACCATTAATTCTAAAATTGAAGCATAAGCTAAGCTAATTAATCAACGCCCAATCATAAATAAGCATTAAATTAAGTAATCATAAGGTTTACACACTAGGATTGGGTCACAACCCTAGTAAGAATCTAGCTATTCATAGTGGGAATTGAAGAAAATAAAGAAGAAATTCTAATTAAACTCATAATCTAAAATTAAAATGATAAAATATAATGTTTCAACACTGAAATAGTCACAAACTTCCTAAAATGGCAAAATGCAACGGCTACAGCAGCTCAAACATCGAAACTTGACGTAAAAATATGAAACTCGTCTATTTTTAGTGGCCCAAAATTCACTGAAAAAATGCCACTCGGGAGGTTCTGCGGCCGCACAATTCCATATGCCGTCCGCAGATTTATTCAGTTGGCAGGAGCTTGGATTCTGCAGCCGCACATTTCTGGATTGCGGCTGCGAAGCATCTTTTGCGGCCGCATAATTCATGTGCGATCCGCACTTCAGCAAGGCTTCAGGTTTTGGTCTTTTGCGCACTCTCTGAACTTTGAATCATTTGTAAGTGCAAACCTTGTTATGCGGCCGCACAATTCATGTGCAGTCCGTGCATTGGCCAAAATCCTGCTGGGTTCTTTCACTTGGTCTGCGGCTGCAGATAGAATTCTGCGGTCCGCACTTTCTTCTGCAGCCGCAGAAATCCTTCAGCGGACTGCGCTTCTTTAATTCTGCGGCCTTTATTGCCTTGTGATTCAAATTTCATCATGGGCGACCAAACTTCCAACATTCCTGCAATTTGCATATTTTCGTTAGTTTTGGGAACATAAATCTATACTTTCAAACTAATAGAAAAGCAAAAAGTTGCTAATAAGTAGTCAAAATCCCCACTTATAAGCAAGCATACCTTGAAGTCTTCAATCAAAAAGCTAGCAGAAATCTCTATTTACCGGCACGAGCAGACGTACCTGGATCTGCACCAAAAGACGTGCATAAGCATAGTATGAGTACACCATAACGGTAGTAAGTATCAAGCCTAACCTCAGCAGAGTAGTGACGAGACCAGGTCAATACACCTACTAGGATATGAAATAGACAGTATAAAATGAAATGCGGATCTAAAATGGGGAGTAAGAAGCAACTAATACAGAACAAGGTGATAGCATGATCTAATACCGGAAAAAATCAACAATAGAAATAGCATAAAAGAAGCAACTAAAGGACTACAAAGATCATGTACGGGCAACAACTGATAGAACGTTAAGAAATGAAACAACAGGTATATTTCCCACCAAAACACTTTTTAGTGTGAAATAAACAGCAAGAATCACATTGAGGTATTGCCTCGTGTATAATGAAATCAAACCCGAGGTACCGCCTTGTATAATTAAGAATCACAACTGAGGTACCGCCTCGTATTCACTTTTCTCAATTTCAATCACAATCTTTCGTCATACCACCGCGTGAGCCTTACATTTGAAAAATAGGTTTTAAAAATAGTTTTTTCGAAATAGCTACACGCACTTTAGCTCATCGTATGACTCTAAGTGGCTTCACGTAGTTCCCCTACAAGCAACACGCACATAAGTCCCGCCTTATACCACCGCATGCACATCAACCCAAGCCTCGCATGCACATCAATATCATATCACAATAATAATTTGCACCACATGTGCCCATATATCACAACTTGCCAACAACAACAATATCAATATTTCCACAACAATAGCCCATGGCTCCAACACGGCATATACGAGAATACCAACGACAACAATGAATGAAAAATACTCAACAAGATAGATGTTTCAACAATAACCAACATCGCCTCAATGTATTAACGACTTTCACAACTTCAACACCAAATAACTCGACAATGAGAGAATATAATGTATAATCACAATATAGATAAAACCAACTTCACAGTAAAAGAGATAATATTCAACATTGAGTCTCAAATAATGGAAATGAATAGTTAAAGAGATAACATGAACAGTTACTTCAACAATGATAATTAACAATGAAGAATTAGCATGTAACAATAGAGGAGACAACAAGTTAAATTAAAGCATGGGGACCAATTTAGTATGTAGGATGTAGAATATCTACTAAACAAGTTAACTAAGGCAATTAAAGATATTCTAACACAATTATAGATAATTTGACTATGAGAGTTTGGAACATAATAGGGCATTTCTATTTAAGCATGGAAATAGTCTAAGTGGCCTAAGCCGGTTAAATACTACGTACAACCCGTGTACCCACTCGTCATCTTGCGTACACGGATTTCACTTAGCACAATTGAATCAAACAATACCAATCCTAAGGGTAGTTCCCCCACACGAAGTTAGGCAAGACACTTACCTCAAATAGGCCAATTCAATACTCAGAAATAGCTTTTCCCTTACAATCCGCCTCCATACGGCTCAAATCTAACCAAAATCGACTCAATAACATCAAACAATGCTAGGGAATTCAATTGTAATAGATAAAGTTAAGATTTATATGCTTTTCCTAAAAAGTCAACCCAAGGCCCGCCGATTAAACCCCGGGTCCAATGATAGATTTCGTCTACCCATGACCCCACGTATTCATATATGTGATTAATTTTAAATTTCGAGTCCAAATCGACTCTCAAAACTCAATTTCTTATTTTTCAAAAAACTTGACAAAGTTTAATAAATTTCTACTTTGATTCACATGATTATGATGTTAAATCTAAGATAAGTTGATGGAATATGATAAGAAATAGATTAGGATCACTTACTCAATGTTTGTAGGTGAAAATCCCCTCTTCAAATCCCCTCCTACGGAGTCTAGGGTTCAAAAATGAGAAAATGAAGTGAAAAATCCTGTCTCCCAACTATCTGTTCAGTTGGAGATGTCGCAATTGCGACATGGGTTCGCAATTGCAAATAGATCCTCGCAAATGCGGCACTGAAGACTTGAGGGACTCTTCGAAAATGCGAAGGTGGGATCGCATTTACGACCATTGTTGCCCTCGCAATTGCGATCCTAGCCTATCTCAGCAGACTTCTCAAATGCAAACACCGGGTTCACGAATGCGAACCCAGCAGATCAGGCCTACCTTCGCAAACGCAAACTCAGACCTCGCAATTGCGAGAGCATGTTCAGAAAACCAACAATCTTTTGATTCCAACCACACTCGGCTAAGCGTCTGAAACTCACCCGAGCCCTCGAAGCTCCAAACAAAACATCCACACAAGTCTAAAAGCATCATACAAACTCGCTCGCACGATCAAAACACAAAATAACATCTAAAACTATGAATTGAACTCTAAAACAAATGATTTTTAAAGAGATTTTTCAAGAACTTCTATAATTTCAACTAAGCGTCCGAATCCTATCAAATCAACTCCGAACGACGCCAAATTTTGCAGACAAGTTCTAAATGCCATAACGGACCTATTTCGAGTCCCAAAACCAAATTTCAAGCTCTATAGCTAAAAGTCAACCTACGGTCAAACTTTTCAACTTAAAATGGCGAATTTCGGCAAATCAATATAAATCAACCTATGGACTTCAAAAATCAATTTCGAGCATACGTACAAGTTTGAAATCCCGATACGAAGCTATCGGAGTCATAAAAACACAGTCCGAGGTCGTTTTTGCAAAAGTCAAAGTTTGATCAATATTTTCAAATTTAAACTTCTAAGTCTAGAATTAAGGGTCCAAATCAACCATAATGCTTCCCGAAACGAAACTAATTGTTTACCGTGAAAATGGTAATAACAATTAAATTTGATTACTTGAGGTTCTAACAATACGTGATCTATTTTTATGCTAGTTGTTAAGCAGTTGATGCTATGTGACAGACTTAGAAGCGAGATAAGAGCTTAAAAACGAGATGTTGATCAAACCGAATAACTGCCAATCAAGGCCTTGAGCTCGCCTATCCGGGGGCCTCGAGGTCGAGTCAAGTGCTCGGCTGGGAGCTATCGAGAGTAGTCGATGGACGACTAACAGTTATAACAAGATCAATGACGGCTCTTTATGGCTAATAATAAGCAATGAATGAAGAATAATAAATAAAATATAATGAACGAAGCAATAAATGAAGCAATGAACTCAAGAGAATATGTTAGAGGGCAGAGAGAATGTTCTTGTGTATTTAGTATTGAGTATTAGGTGGTTACAAAATGACAAGGATCCCCTTTATATATGAAGAGGGATCCCTGTCGACGCCCCCTTTTTCCTCGCGGAATCGGGTTCACGACATTTGGGAAGACAACTCTTTTCCCACTTTGGGAATTGGGTTTTTTGAGAGTTTGGAGAGTCGCCACCTAATGATTATAGTGCATTAGGACACTTTTAGAAGAATTAAAGATGCAGACCAGAGTTTTGGGTAAGGGCTTGAAATTATCTCAAGGGGAAGGTGTTAGGCACCCCTCAAGATCCACTAGTGTGGTTCCCGGCCATGCTACAATTGTGACTTTAGATGTAAATGTAAATAAACAAGTACAAGAAGCACAAAAGGTTAAAAGAAGTGCTGAATTTTAAAGGAGCAATTTTGTAAAAAAACGTGAAAGTAGAGGAAAAGGTCAAGTACTTAGTGCAAATAATCCGAAAGATCATGCGAGAAGCAGTAAAATTGAAAAATGTAAATAGCTTTAAAAGATTACAGAAAAATTTTGTTAAACTAATAAAGGAGGAAAAAGGGGTCCTAGGTTTATACATTACATGGATCATTCGCACAACACTGGTACTCAGTTGTACGCGGAGTGTTATCGTGTAATCATCATCTCCATGTCTACCCTTCCCACCCCGTTAAGGTATTAAAGCGCGGAACGGTATCGTTTACTTATCGCATGCTACTACCCGTCCCAATCCTATTAGTCCCGGGGTATTAGGACTTCTAATCCTAAAGGGGAAGAAAGGGATGGGGGCCTTTGTGGAGTTTAAAGGATAAAATTCTAGCTCGACATTCAAAACAAGTATCAAGTAAAAGGGGAGGACAAGCAAGCATACAAGGCTCAAATTAACCCCAGAAGTCAAACAATCATTTAGTTTAGCATGCCTTGACAAATACTGATTTGGTCTTAGATTAAATTAAGCAGCGAGCGGACTGGTTCAACACATGTATTTAAACAGAGAGTCTGCATTAGGCAACTCGGATACAGTTGTCAGGGACTGACCCAATTCATTAATTAGCCAACCTTTGTTTATGAGTTGAAATAAAAACCTAGGCGTAGGATCTATTAATTTCAGGAAAAAGATGCAAAGAGTTACCAGTAGTTTCAGAAAAGATGCAAGTTGATTTTAGAAAAAGAATTATCAGTTTAAACAAAGAGAAAAGATGCAAACCGATTTTAGAAAAGAGTTACCAGTTGTTTCAGAAAAGATGTAGACTGATTAAAAGGTTTACGAGTTTCGGGGGAGTGCAGATTGGTTATAGGAAAAAGGTTTACCAATTTTAGCGGGTTTCAGAAGTAGAAAATTACCAGTTTTAGTAAAGACACTAGTTCCAGCAATCGATACTGCTTAAGAACGAATGATGCTATTAAAGACGAGGTTTCCTATAGGCATGCTTTCTATACGTTTACCGATTTTAACACCCTTTCATGACATTAATAGGAGTCTTATACACATGATGTCTATATGCAACTTTGTTATTGAGCCTATAAACGGTTTGCCTAATGACATTTGTATATGCAGAAATGCAAGAGCCTATAGACATGATCTCTATATGTGTCATTACAGAACATGAATGTTAAATCCTATAGACATGCTTTCTAGGTGATTTTGCGATAAAGTTAAGGGTTAAATCCTATAGGCATGGTCTCTATGTGATTGAATCAGTATTTAAAGACCCTATAGGCAGGATTTCTAGTTTGAATAAAAATCCTAACTCATGATTTCTAACCCTTGGATGCAAGAAAAGTAAAGACCCCTCCCACACCCTTTTACTATACTCCCCGAGTTTCATACAAAATTATTACAATCCAATGAATCAAACTGGAAATTAAAAGATACATCAAAAGCTAACAGCTAGATCCGAGTAGCCTAATTCAACCTTAATGTCTAATAACATGCGACTGAGCCACTTCCGGGATCCAAATTTCCAAAGCCTTCTTTTTATCCAAGGTGTTTCAAAGTTCCAAGGAATCTCAGGGATTCCAGGCATTGCTTACACCCAGGATACTATCAGAATTAGAATAGTGCAGTGTGGAAGAGCCAGCTCTCATGCATCCAAGTTCAGAGGGAGCTCAGGGGGTCCCAAAGCATAGCTTGCAAGAGAGGGGCAGAACTTAAGTGCAAAGTGAAAGGGGAATTGGGGAGCCATGACAGGTGGTGGTCATACCTAGCTACAAAGTAGGCTGGCACACCCCTGACCACTTGTTTGGTTGAACAAGTTAGGAGCAGACCTTTTGAAGGTCAGACCAAAGTCTAGATAGTGATTAGGACACTATCAGACCCCAGTCCAGGGCTCAGACACATAAAAGGGGAAAAGGGAATGGGCATTGATTGAGTTTGGGATTCAAAGAATCCAGTTCAGGATCATAGACAGCAAATTGGAGTGCTGTTATGCCCTGAACCATAACTCACATACAAAGGGTAAAGGGTAAGGGGATTCACATAGGAACAATAATGACAAAGTTGCAGAAAAACAGTAAAGGAAAGCATAACAGAACTAGGATGTGAAACACATAGTGGAGGAGCAGTATTTAAACTAAGATGGACATACCAGTTGCAAAGTAAGAGAATAGCAGAGTAACCACAACAAGCAAACAGCAGAAACAACTCAGGTTTTCAGCAGGACACTTGAAGATTCAAGGAGAGCTTAAAGGGTATTTCAGAAAGCAAAGAGGAGAAGTACACAGAGCTGGTCTGTGTATTTGAGAGAAGAAGGGAGTAGAAAGCAGATTGCCTATTATTACTTGATTGTTACTTACTCGTTGTTACTGCCCTTTTGAAAAGGGGAGGGCTGAGCCCTTTATATAGTTTTGAAAACAGGTGAGGCAGGCACAAAGGTATAAACATAGAAACTAATCAAATTAGTATCAATTAGGGTAGACAGACTCCTTTAATTAAGGGTCTAGTTCAGACGACTAAGAAGGAAGAGAGAATCAGTTTATTAAGGCTAAATTAAGGTAAAGAGACCATATGGTGCACAAATAAGGTCACATACACAATTGGATATTTAAGGAAAGAGGGCACAGTAGTAAGAATAAGGTATAAGTTTAAAAATCAGTCAAAGGATCTCGGCTCCAGTTGTAAATCACAATGAGACTAAGATAATTAAGGAAGTATAATTCAAACGTTGGTACAAAATCACAGAAGATACAGGATCAATTATTTAAGGAAAACATCAATAAGGTAAAAGAGGTTCAATCAAGAGAAATTAGTGACGAATTTCTTAGCTTGATTAAAGGAATTTCGAAAATAAAACTTTTAAAGGGAAGCTTATATATAAGCATGCAGTTCAAAACAAAGAAGAACAATGAGAGTTTTTTCCATAATCATAGGCAAATAAGTTCACAAGTTCGATTACAAACGCGTCATGAGTCTGTAAACCTAGCGTTTCAGAGTGAAACCCTAGTGTCTTTCACTTCAAAGAAAAGAAAACCCCCCAAATCTTAGGGTTTCACATGGAGTCGGAGGTGAGGGAATCGTTCAAAGTCATAGAGATAGGCAGATATGCACAAACAGAAGTAAGAGGAAATTACGAGTTTTAAGACGAAGGTAGGCAAGAGCATGATCAACAGAACTCAGAAACAAAATCAAAGCATGAGCTTAAACACATAAACAAAAGCGAGTCAATAACCTAAACTAACATGTGAACAAAAGAGGTAAAAGAATCTCCATAAAAGATCCAGTAAGAAACATAAGAGCAGGCTTGAACATAACAAGGAATAAAACAACGACCATGAACACACATAAAAAGAGTAAAAGAATCAGAAGCATTTAGAAAACCCTAAAAATAGGATTCGAACAGTTTTGAAAAGGGAAAATTGGGGAAAACTCTAAAATGGCACACATAGCATAGATCTAGACGAATAAGCGAAAAAGGAACCTCGATTAGGCTAGGGTTTCTTAGAACCCAAAAGGACGAGAAGGCTTGGAAGTCTCGAGAATGGTTCTGAGCTAGCAAGGTCGAATCCAGGCTCGAAAGGTTGAGATACGCTGGAGCAAAGCCGGAAACGGCCAAAGAAACTCGAATCGGCCAGGGTCTGGATGAAGACCTTCGAGGTCTAGCCTCGAATCTTCAATGAGCAAGCGTGTGAGAGCAGGAGATGGTGGGTAGAGGTTGTCCATGGCTAGATTAGCCATGGATTCTGGAGGTAGGTGGATATTAGGGTTTTAGAGGTTGAGAGGGTTCGAGATAGACGAGAGGAACCAGAGGCGGCGGATTTGGAGAATGGGGATACGGTTAGGGTCGTTTGTGAATTAAAATGGTAAGGAGGAAATGTGGCCGTTGATCATTTTAATCAACGGCCTGGATCAAAAGGCAGCCGGGCGAGTAAAAATAAACGGGTCGTGGGTCGGGTTAATTAAGAAATTGGGTAGGGAATTTTGGGTCTGATTTGGGCTTAAGATTGAGGTTAATTTCGGGCTAAAATTGAAATGCAAAGGGCTAACTCTTAAATAGCCACTTTTCCCTTGTTTTAATTTATAAAAAAAATAGCAAAATAATTTCTGGAAATAAATCAAATGTGATAAAATGATTAATGATACATAATTATCAAATTAAAAACACTGGAGTCAATTTTATAAATATAATTACAATTGAATCTTTAAAGAGGCTAGTATTGCAATTATATGCAATTTAGTTTTAAAAATACCAAATGAATTTGTAAAAATATGCAAAAATCATGTTAGCTATGTTTTGATGTAAATATGAGAATAAAATAAATCGTTTACCAAAATGACAAATTTTGCGAATAATTATTGGTATTTATGGCATAAAAATAGGCAATAAATTGGTTTAAAAATCATCAAAAAATATCAAAACTCATGGGTGTGCTTATATATGCACAAATATGCTATTTTGGAAGTATTTTGGGTACGAAAAATACATAGGAAAAATTCGGTATCAACAGCTGCCCCTCTTTACCCGAGGAGGATGAAAGAGTTGTCGGATAAAGACAAGATGGCCAATTTTGATCGGATCGGCGATTGGAAAGAACTTTGACCGATCTCTGGTTTTACAAGAATCAGGCCGTACGTAGTACAGGAACCATTGACGGAGTATGTCGATGGAGATTCAAAAAGGAACAGACCCGATGCTTAGGTTTGGAAAGGGTGTTTGGAGTCGGATGGGCTGCGGGAACCGGAGCGGGATCGCTCCTGCTGAGACGGCCGTTTGCTAGCCGGTGTACCTGCAAATGCAATATAGGCATATATCGTGCATAAACGTAAACGTGATGCAAGTTCCTATTGGACCATGAATGCTGTCCTCGGACGGTTTGGATGACGTCCTTAGAACATGATGTCTTGGGCCATGAAACGCAAAATTAAGGGATTCGCAGGCTATGAGATGACATTCTTGGGCCATGATGATGGTGCCTCCGAACCATGATGCCTTTGAATAATGATGTGCAGGATATAAAGTGGGATCCTCGAGCCATGGCATGGTGTTCTCGGGCTATGAGGATGATGCCTCCGAACGATGACGCCTTTGGACAGTTTGGAGATATTTCAGCCCGTGAGATGCAAGATTTGGCGGTATTTCAGCCGATGCAAAGAAATGTAAATGGCGATATTTCAGCCGACAGAAATTTAAATAAACAGGCGATGTTCCAGCCGATGGAGAATTTAAATAATAGTCTGGCGATATTTCAGCCGATGCAAAAAGTGTAAATGGTGATATTTCAACCGATAGAGAATTTAAATAAAGTTTGGCAATATTTCAGCCAATACAGAAAGAATGTAAATGGCGATATTTCAGCCGACCAAAAACATAGGTATAGATGATGGTGGAGATTTTAAATATGATCTGGCGATCTTTCAGCCGATGTAGAATTTAAATAAAGTTTGGCGACATTTCACCCGATACAAAAAAATGTAAATGGCGATATTTCAGCCGATTGCAAGACGTAAGTAAAAGGTGGCGATATTTCAGCCATGCAAGAGAAATAAAGTGGCGATATTTCTGCCATGCAGGAAAGATAAGGTGGCGATATTTCTGCCATGCAAGTGGAACCTCGGAAGGCAGAAAGATAGCCTTATGCGGATAATGCAGGTTGGAGACAACGCTTAATCTCAGAAGGCAGAAAGGTAGCCTTATGCAATGCAGGAAATGCAGATGGAGACAACGCTTAGTCTCGGAAGGCAGAAAGGTAGCCTTATGCAATGCAGGAAATGTAGATGGAGACATCGCTTAGTCTCGGAAGGCAGAAAAGTAGCCTTATGCAATGCAGGAAATGCAGATGGAGCAACGTTGTCTCAGAAGGCAGAAGTAGC
>NW_017671847.1:115812-121352 GCF_001879085.1 Nicotiana attenuata | reverse complement strand
ATGAATCGGAGTCGAATTGGAAAGAAGGAATATAGTCCTGGAAGCTTAAGCGAGAGAAATTTGACCAAAAGTTTTTACTTTTGGGTAAACAGCTCTGGAATGAGTTTTGGATGATGTCAGTAGCTTCGTATGGTGAGTTTTGGACTTGGGCGTGTGTTCGGATTTGGGTTTAGAGGCCCATAGGGTAATTTGAGGCATTTTGGTGAAAGTTGGAAAAGTTAAAGTTTGGAAAATGGAGAGGTTTGACCCATAGTTGACTTTTATGTTATCGAGGTCGGAATGCGATTTCAAAAGTTATAACAGCTCCGTTATGTCATTTGGGACTTGCCTGCAAAATTTGGTGTCGTTTGGAGTTGATTTGATATGGTTCGGATGCTTGGTTGCAATTCTAGAGGTTCTTGAAGTTCATAGTGATTTTCGTGCGTTTGTTCCGGCAGGAACCCCGAACGCACATTTGGCGGGATTCAGTTTCAGATTATACCTTCTCAGCTTGTTGAAGAACTTTCTCAAATCTTCCATATGATCAGTGGCTTTCTTGGATTTGATGATGAGGTCGTCCACATATACCTCGATCTCCTTGTGTATCATGTCGTGAAAGATAGTAGTCATCGCTCTCATATAGGTGGCGCCAGCATTCTTCAACCCAAATGGCATCATTTTGTAACAATACATTCCCCACGGCGTGATGAAAGCCGTTTTCTCTGCATCTTCCTCGTCCATCCATATCTGATGATATCCGGCGAAACAATCAACAAAAGACTGCAGCTCATGCTTGGTGCAGTTGTCGATGAGAATGTGTATGTTTGGCAAGGGGAAGTCGTCTTTGGGACTGGCCCGGTTGAGATCCCGGTAGTCGACACTGATTCTAACCTTCCCGTCCTTCTTTGGTACTGGCACGATATTGGCTAACCATGTTGGATACTCTACTACCTTGAGAACCTTAGCTTTGACTTGCTTAGTAACCTCTTCTTTGATTTTCAAACTCATGTCGGGCTTGAATTTCCTGAGCTTCTGCTTTACCGGTGGACAGGCTGGATCTGTTGGTAGTTTGTGAGCTACAATGGGCGTGCTGAGTCCAGTCATATCATCATACGACCAGGCGAATATGTCCTCATATTCTTTTAAAAATTCCGTATACTTTTCCCTTTCTGATGGCGACAAGTGAACACTGATGCGAGTTTCTTTGACGTTCTCTGTATCTCCCAAATTAATGACCTCAGTTTCTTCTAGGTTGGACTTAGGTCTATTCTCAAAATTCTCAACCTCTCTGACGACCTCTTCAGGTATTTCATCTTCTTCTGAGTCTATGTCCTTTTGTTGCGTTGTTTCGTTGCAAGTCACAGTCGTTGGTTCATCGTCAAGATAAGTAATAGTAATGCTGTATAAAATAGAGTAAATGATAGAGAAAATAATAAGCGAGATANGAACCCCGAATCGGCAAACAATACGATCATGGACGAAGTCTGCCACAACTTTCTTAGTCACTGCTTTGTATGACGCTACCTCAACCTATTTAGTAAAATAATCGATTGCCACCAGGATAAATCTGTGCCCATTTGATGCGGCAGGCTCGATAGGTCCAATGACATCCATCCCCCAGGCGGCAAATGGCCACGGTGAAGCTTGTTGCAGTAAGCTCGTTTGGAGGCACCTTTATCATGTCTGCATGTATCTGACAGCGATGGCACTTGCGAACGTACTGGATACAGTCTGTTTCCATAGTCATCCAAAAATACCCTGCTCGGAGTATCTTTTTTGCTAAGACAAAACCATTCATGTGTGGCCCCCATGTCCCTGCGTGCACTTCGTCCAATAGTCTGGATGCTTCTTTTGCTTCGACACACCTTAGCAAACCCAAATCAGGAGTCCTCCTGTACAGGATTCCTCCGCTGTGAAAGAAGTTGTTGGATAATCTTCGGAGCGTGCGCTTTTGAGTGGCGTTGGCAAGTTCTGGATATTCCCCTGTTGTCAAGTACTCCTTGATGTCGTGGAACCATGGTTTTCCGTCTGCTTCTTCCTCAACGTGAGCACAATAAGCTGGCTGATCATAAATCTTTACTGGGATGAGATCAATGAAATTTGTGTCTGGATGCTGGATCATGGATGATAATGTGGCTAATGCGTCAGCGAACTCGTTCTGGACCCTAGGGACGTGCTGAAATTCTGTCTTTGTGAATCTTTTCCTCAACTCCTGTATGTGATGCAGGTAGGGAAGTATCTTAGAGTTTTTGGTGGCCCATTCTTCTCGAACTTGATGTATGAGGGGGTCTGAGTACCCGATCACTAGTAACTCTTGAATGTTCATGTCAATGGCCATCTTGAGCCCCAGGATGCAGGCTTCGTATTCGGCCATATTATTTGTGCAAGGGAACCTGAGCTTGGCGGATACCGGGTAGTGCTGGCCGGTTTCTGATACTAGGATTGCCCCTATGCCAACTCCTTTGAAATTTGCGGCTCCGTCGAAAAACAACCTCCAACCATCGTAGGATTCTGCAATATCTTCTCCTATAAAGGATACTTCTTCGTCAGGAAAATACTTTTTCAGTGGTTCGTATTCTCCTTCAATGGGATTCTCGACAAGGTTATTTGCTATGGCTTGACCCTTGACTGCTTTCTGTATCACGTAAACAATGTCGAACTCACTCAACAAGATTTGCCAGTTGGCAAGCTTGCCAGTGGGCATGGGCTTCTGGAAAATATACTTCAGCGGCTCCATCCTGGATATGAGATAAGTAGTGTGAGCACAGAAATAATGCCTCAATTTCTGAGCTACCCAAGTCAGAGCACAACAAGTGCGCTCTAATAGAGAATACCGGGCCTCGTACGGGTTGAACTTCTTACTGAGATAGTAGATGGCTTGCTCCTTTCTCCCCGTTTCATCATGTTGTCCCACAACACAACCGAATGCTCCATTCAGTACCGCAAGGTAAAGCAATAGAGGTCTTCCTGGCTCGGGAGGAACCAAGACTGGCGGCGTTGGCAGCGTCTTTCTTTAGCATTTTAAAGATGGGTTCACAAACGACTGTGGACTGAGCTATGAATTGGCTGATATAGTTGAGTCTGCCCGGGAAACTCATCACGTCTTTCTTGTTCTTTGGCGGTGGAAATTCTTGAATGGCTTTGACCTTTGACGGGTCCAATTCTATCCCTCGACGGCTCACGATGAAACCCAGTAGTTTTCCGGCAGGAACCCCGAATGCACATTTGGCGGGATTCAGTTTCAGATTATACCTTCTCAGCCTGTTGAAGAACTTTCTCAAATCTTCCATATGATCAGTGGCTTTCTTGGATTTGATGATGACGTCGTCCACATATACCCGATCTCCTTGTGTATCATGTCGTGAAAGATAGTAGTCATGGCTCTCATATAGGTGGAGCCAGCATTCTTCATCCCAAATGGCATCATTTTGTAACAATACATTCCCCACGCCGTGATGAAAGCCGTTTTCTCTGCATCTTCCTCGTCCATCCATATCTGATGATATCCGACGAAACAATCAACAAAAGACTACAGCTCATGCTTGGCGCAGTTGTCGATAAGAATGTGTATGTTTGGCAAGGGGAAGTCATCTTTGGGACTGGCCCGGTTGAGATCCCGGTAGTCGACACAGATTCTAACCTTCCCGTCCTTCTTTGGTACCGGCACGATGTTGGCTAACCATGTCGGATACTCTACCACCTTGAGAACCTTAGCTTTGACTTGCTTAGTAACCTCTTCTTTGATTTTCAAACTCATGTCGGGCTTGAATTTCCTGAGCTTCTGCTTTACCGGCGGGCAGGCTGGATCTGTTGGCAGTTTGTGAGCTACAATGGCCGTGCTGAGACCAGTCATATCATCATACGACCAGGTGAATATGTCCTCATATTCTTTTAAAAATTCCGTATACTTTTCCCTTTCTGATGGCGACAAGTGAACACTGATGTGAGTTTCTTTGACGTTCTCTATATCTCCCAAATTAATGACCTCAGTTTCTTCCAGGTTAGACTTAGGTCTATTCTCAAAATTCTCAACCTCTCTGACGACCTCTTCAGGTATTTCATCTATGTCCTTTTGTTGCGTTGTTTCGTTGCAAGTCACAGTCGTTGGTTCATCGTCAAGATAAGAAACAGTAATGCTGTATAAAATAGAGTAAATGATAGAGAAAATAATAAGCGAGATATATATGATAAACTGAAATGCTTTGATTAAATTCAAAGTTGTTTGAAACATCGGAGATCTTTTCGAAATTAAAGACAGTGCGGGAAGAAAATCAACTAGTAAAGTAAACTAAAAATGCGATGCATGCTGCTTTTGTTTAGCCTTGCTACCCCGAAACTCTCCGGGCTCTGACGGTCCTAATTGACCAGTTGCCGAGGCGATCTCTCCTGCTTACAGCTTATACGGAAGGGCCTTCCTCCCCTTCCTCCTCAAAAAGAACACAGCAGTCCATGTCATCATCCTCCAGGAACAAATTCTTCATGGCTGCCAATGTTTCATCTTCTTCTGACCCATATATAGTATCTGCTGGTTGGAAGGTCTGCTTCAGGCTAGGTATCGGAAACTCCAATGGATAGTAGGGGCCGCGCCATGGTGGCGACCAGTTCTGGAATTCCTTCCAAGTATAACCATACCCTAAGCCAAAGGTAGTGCCATGCTTCTTCAGTTTGATAGGCTTAGTGATCCCCTGAAGATTTTTACCAAGTCATTTTCCAGGCTCGTACCCGCACCAATTCAGGATACTTTTGATCTTGTTGTCCCACCACTTGTCTTTGTCTACAGCGTTGACCCTTTCGATATGGTGGTATGTCTCTCCGCCTATTCTCCTTCTGCCCTCGATCATTGGGATAGTCTGGCGACTATATATGGGGTTACTACCATCGCCATGAATGATCACCTCTTGGTGGTTCCATTCAAACTTTACCGCCTGATGCAGGGTTGATGCTACGGCTCCGGCAGCGTGGATCCAGGGGCGTCCCAACAGCAAGTTGTAGGATGCCGGGACGTCTATCACTTGGACGTCGACGTCGAACCATGTTGGCCCCATTTGCAAGCACAGGCTGATTTCTAAAATAGTAGATCTCTGGGATCCATCGAAGGCTTTGACATTGATAGCCCCATCTTTGATCTCATGCAGGCTTTTTCCCAAGGTTCTGAGAGTTATCAGCGGACAGATGTTGAGGCTTGATCCTCCATCAATCAGGACTCTAGTGATGAAATAATCTTCACATTACACGGTGATGTGCAGTGCTTTGTTGTGGCTCAAACCTTCTAGCGGCAACTCGTCTTCGCGAAAGGTTATTTTATGGCTCTCCAACACGTGCCCCACCATATTCGCCATTTCACCCCCAGTTATATTGCTGGGCACATAGGCTTCGCTTAGTATCTTGACTAAGGCATTCTTGTGAGCGTCTGAACTCTGCAGAAGGCCAGGATAGATGTCTGTGCTGGTGTTTTGTTCAGCTGTCAGCGACTGAGTACTCCTTAGCCTGTATTTTCCTCCCCAAAAGATCGTCGGGTCCTGTCTCAATGGGACGTCCCGGGCTTGCATCCGGATTCGGCT
>NW_017671847.1:108044-115794 GCF_001879085.1 Nicotiana attenuata | reverse complement strand
TTAGTCTCGGAAGGCAGAAAGGTAGCCTTATGCAATCCAGGAAATGCAGATGGAGACAACGCTTAGTCTCGAAAGGCAGAAAGGTAGCCTTATGCAATGCAGGAAATGCAGATGGAGACAACGTTTAGTCTCGGAAGGCAGAAAGGTAGCCTTATGCAATCCAGGAAATGCAGATGGAGACAATGCTTAGTCTCGGAAGGCAGAAAACTAGCCTTATTCAATGCAGGAAATGCAGATGGAGACAATGTTTAGTCTCGAAAGGCAGAAAGGTAGCCTTATGCAATGCAGGAAATGCAGATGGAGACAAAGCTTAGTCTCGGAAGGCAGAAAAGTAGCCTTATGCAATAAGATAAAAGCGAATAGTAAAAAAAAAAATTCTTAGTTGATAGCTGATCGTGATATTGCGGCTGCTGGGGCCATTGCGTGCGGATAGCAAATGCGAATAGGTGCGGCGGTTCAATGCGATTACGTTACATGTTTGGTAACTTTGTGACTTGGGTGCCTGCATCCAAAGAAAATCATGAGTTTTGTAAAGGGGAAAGGTTAGTTCGCTCTTCCGTGGCTTCCGTCGTCGTGCATCATTGGGGTAGCGTCGCTAAACAACAACTATCATAGTTATGCATGATTTAACAAATATAACGTAAGTAGAAAATGGTTTTGTTCAAATGAACCAACGACTGCGACGTTGTTCAAAGCATTGCAACCTTTCTTGTTCCGGAATTTTGAGGGTCCTCCTCAAAATTCTGCCCCAGTTTACTGGGCTGGCACTTCTGACGGCTGCGCAGAACGGATGAAAAATCAACTTCGAAATTTTGAGGGTCCTCATCAAAATTCTGCCCCAGTTCACTGGGCTGACATCCCTGGCGATGAGCGGCTGAAGACTGACTTCGGAATTTTGAGGGTCCTCCTCAAAATTCTGCCCCAGTTCCAATAATAGGGGGACATGAAATTTTATTAAATTGTGACCGAACCCATAGGGTTGCCTACGTATCCCCTCTTAAACGGGAATCGGGTCAGGCGTAGTTCAAATTACATCATAAAGGAAATCGTAAGTGGTTACACATAGTATCGTTTCACTGCGTCTGAATTGATTGGCTTCGGCCAGACTTCTCCGTCCATTTTTGCAAGGATAAGGGCTCCTCCAGTTAGAACCCGGTGGACCATGTACGGACCTTGCCAGTTGGGAGAGAATTTCCCCCTGGATTCACCTTGATGTGGGAATATCTTCTTCAACACTAGCTGCCCCGGTGTAAACTTCCTTGGCTTGACTCTTTTGTTGAAGGCTTTGGACATTCTGTTCTGATACAACTGACCATGGCAAACTGCATTCATCCTTTTCCCATCTATAAGGGCTAACTGCTCGTAGCGACCTTTTACCCATTTTGCGTCGTCCAACTCTGCTTCTTGTATGATCCTTAAGGAGGGAATCTCTACCTCGGCGGGGATGACCGCCTCTGTACCATAGACCAGCATGTAGGGAGTTGCTCCGATCGATGTGCGGACTGTGGTGCGGTATCCCAGTAAAGCAAATGACTGTGGACTGAGCTATGAACCGGCTGATATAGTTGAGTCTCCCCAGGAAACTCATCACGTCTTTCTTGTTCTTTGGCGGTGGCGATTCTTGAATGGCTTTGACCTTTGACGGGTCCAATTCTATCCCTCGACGGCTCACGATGAAACCCAATAGTTTTCCGGCAGGAACCCCGAATGCACATTTGGCGGGATTCAGTTTCCGATTATACCTTTTCAGCCTGTTGAAGAACTTTCTCAAATCTACCATATGATCAGTGGCTTTCTTGGATTTGATGATGACGTCGTCCACATATACCTCGATCTCCTTGTGTATCATGTCGTGAAAGATAGTAGTCATGGCTCTCATATAGGTGGCTCCAGCATTCTTCAACCCAAATGGAATCATTTTGTAACAATACATTCCCCACGACGTGATGAAAGCCGTTTTCTCTGCATCTTCCTCGTCCATCCATATCTGATGATATCCGGCGAAACAATCAACAAAAGACTGCAGCTCATGCTTGGCGCAGTTGTCGATAAGAATGTGTATGTTTGGCAAGGGGAAGTCATCTTTGGGACTGGCCCGGTTGAGATCCCGGTAGTCGACACAGATTCTAACCTTCCCGTCCTTCTTTAGTACCGGCATGATGTTGGATAACCATGTCAGATACTCTACCACCTTGAGAACCTTAGCTTTGACTTGCTTAGTAACCTCTTCTTTGATTTCAAACTCATGTCGGGCTTGAATTTCCTGAGCTTCTGCTTTACCGGCGGACAGGCTGGACCTGTTGGCAGTTTGTGAGCTACAATGGCCATGCTGAGACCAGTCATATCATCATACGACCAGGCGAATATGTCCTCATATTCTTTTAAAAATTCCGTATACTTTTCCCTTTCTGATGGCAACAAGTGAACACTGATGCGAGTTTCTTTGACGTTCTCTGTATCTCCCAAATTAGTGACCTCAGTTTCTTCCAGGTTGGACTTAGGTCTATTCTCAAAATTCTCAACCTCTCTGACGACCTCTTCAGGTATTTCATCTTCTTCTGAGTCTATGTCCTTTTGTTGCGTTGTTTCGTTGCAAGTCACAGTTGTTGGTTCATCGTCAAGATAAGTAATAGTAATGCTGTATAAAATAGAGTAAATGATAGAGAAAATAATAAGCGAGATATATATGATAAACTGAAATGCTTTGATTAAATTCAAAGCTGTTTGAAACATCGGAGCTCTTTTCGAAATTAAAGACAATGCGGGATGAAAATAGACTAGTAAAGTGAACTAAAAAAATGCGATGCATGCTGCTTTTGTTTAGCCTTGCTACCCCGAAACCCTCCGGGCTCTGACGGTCCTAATTGACCAGTTGCTGAGGCGGTCTCCCCTGCTTACAACTTGTACGGAAGGGCCTTCCTCCCCTTCCTCCTCGAAAAGAACACAGCAGTCCATATCATCATCCTCCAGGAACAAATTCTTCATGGCCGCCAACGCTTCATCTTCTTCTGACCCATATATAGTATCTGCCGGTTGGAAGGTCTGTTCCAGGCTGGGTATCGGAAACTCCAATGGATAGTAGGGGCCGCGCCATGGTGGCGACNTGCTGGGCACATAGGCTTCGCTTAGTATCTTTATTAAGGCATTCTTGTGAGCGTCTGAACTCTGCAGAAGAGCCAGGATAGATATCTGTGTTGGTGTTTTGTTCAGCTGTTCAGCGACTGAGTACTCCTTAGCCTGTATTTTCCTCCAAAGATCGTCGGGTCTTGTCTTAATGGGACGTCCCGGGGCTTGCTTACCGGATTCGGCTAGGTGCTCTGGGGTGTAGACCCTCCCTTTTCTAGTCATTCCTTGTGCTGCAATCATTTCTCCTGTCTTTGTTTTTCCTTTCCTCCTAGCTTCGGCAGTGTAATCTCATGGTATGGCATTTGAGTGGAATGGTGTTATGTCAGTCATTGCCACCAGAATAGGCACCCTTGGTGGTAACACAGCAATTTCAAAGGGTGTAGGTGCCTTTGGAACTCCAAATTCAACCTCGATTGGTCCGGGCGCCTTTGCAGAGGGAGGCGCTTCAAATTCAAGAGGTATAGACATATTTACTTCGTCGTCCATGGAGGGCTGATTCTGCACACAATTGGGTTAAGGGTAACCGCTGGCTTCTTTGGTTCATCCCCTTCGGCAATCAAACCTATTGACCCTTTGGGGTCCCAATCATCCTCGATCTCGATCATATGAATGTCTCCACCTTTGTGGTCAGGCAGGGGGTTGTTACGAACATTAGGAGCGGGCTCCTTTGCTACAATGACCTTATTGTCGATCAGGGTCTGAATCTTATCTTTCAATGAACGACACTCGTCAAGGGTGTGTCCCTTCATGCCGGAGTGATACGCACAGGTCTTGTTGGGGTTGACCCACTGGGAGAAATTTTCTGGAGCTTTGGCTGGGATAGGAGTGACGTAACCAGCAGCTTTAAGTCTTTCATATAGCTGGTCAATCGGTTCAGCGATGGCTGTGTATTGTCTGGGAGGTTTGCGGTCAAAATTTGGTCTGGGTCTTGGAAAATTTTGACGGGTGGGTGGTGATTGGTAGTGAGAGGGTTGAGCGTTATAAGCTTGGTAAACAGGTGCTGGTTGAGAGTATCTGGGTGAGGTGGGTTGATATGTGAGAGGTGGAGAGGATTGGTAAACGGGAGGTGGATAAGAGGGTGCGGGTGCTTGGTAATTCGGGATGGGCTGATATGTAAGTGGAGGTGATGGGTAAGTGTGGTATTTTGGTGGTGATTTGGCTCCCTGTGCGACCATCACGGCACTTACATCTTTCTTCTTGACACAGTTTGTAAAGCCTTATTGGTGGCTTGCAATGCTTCAAGATTTGTAACCATACCATTCTTGATGCCCTCTTCGATTCTTTCTCCGAGTTTGATGATATCAGAGAACTTTTGACCCTCGATCAGCATCAATCTCTCGTAATATTGGGGATCCTGAGCCCGGACGAAGAATCTATTCATTTGCTCTTCTTCTAGGGCCGGCCTGACCTTTGCAGCTTCTGACCTCCAACGAGTAGCATACTCGCGGAATGTTTCGGTGGGTTTCTTCTTCAAATTCTGTATGTAGAATACATCTGGTGCGTTCTCTGTATTAAACCGGAATCTATCCATGAAGTCCGATGCCATACCTACCCAACTCGTCCATTTCTTGGGGTCTTGACTGATGTACCAGGATAGTGCATCTCCCTTTAAGCTCCTCATGAAGAGCTTCATACGGATCTTCTCATCTCTTCCGACCCCCACTAGCTTATCGCAATAGGTCCTCAGGTGGACTCTGGGATCTCCTGTTCCATCAAACATTTCGAACTTGGGAGGTTTGTACCCCTCCGGAAGTTCAACATCTGGTTGAATGCACAAGTCCTCGTAATTCAATCCTTCAATGCCTTTGTTACCTTCTACGCCCTGAACTCGGCTGGTTAATTTCTTGAGCTCTGCCGCTAAGTTCCTGATGAGGGAGTCCTTGTCATCAGACTCAGGTGCATTTGAGATGGGTTGGGCGTAGTGGGGTACAGTATCCACATAAATAGGAGTGTTGTGGAGATGGTAATTGGTGGTGTTCAGTGGCTCGGGAATGAGTAGTGGGGTGTTATTTGGAGTGTGGCATGTGTTACAGGTATGAGTGGGTTGCATCTGTGGTTGCGGGGTATTTTGTGGAGGTGCGGGATTATGGGTGTTGACATTAGGAGCGCTGAGGGAAAATGACAGGTTTGCCAAATTCCGAATCCGATCCAGTTCTTCTCGAAATTTCAACAGCTTTTGTTCCAATTGTGCAGTAGTTTCCTTAGCAACCGTGTACCCTGAGGAATCTCGATCTCCTTTCTGGCGCTTGTATCTCCCATTTTGCCTTTGTTCTTGTTCCGGACAGGACTCGGAGGAGGAGGAGGTGGAGGGCCCTTGGATCTTGTGGAGTATGCTGATGGTGCCAGAGTGCACGAACTAACCTTTGGGGAGGGGAATAAAAATAAAAGAAAAACAAAAAGGTAAAAAGTTAGTGCGGGTTCGGAGGAAAAAGTATTGCAGTATTTAAACACATTGGGTGAGAATATAAATCGCGCCCTAATTTTGGTGCCTCGTTGTGCCCGAGGTAGGCCTAGCGAAAAATAGTTTTGGAGAACTTATAATGCTAAATGCCTTATTTTATTGATAAAAATAAGACGAATCCAAAACGACTCTAAATAATAGAAAGTAAATGTGACTAATGGCCATTGGCCTTATTACATCATTAAAGCAAAATAAAGGACTCCTAACTAATTGGTCCCAGAAGGACCTTCCCCAGATTTGGCAGTCTTGTCTCCCTCGAACAGCTCCACCAACTCGCGTAGTCCTAGCAGTAAGTAGGCTCGGGCCAGATGTCCGCCTGCATTTCCTTCGGCGTTTTGGCAGTCTTCGATCCTCTTGATGAACTTTCCTTCCAGCTCTACTAGACCCCGCTCCAAATATCCTAGTCGATTGTTGGCGCTGACAGCCATTTCTTTCCACTCCTCGATCAATTTCTGATGGGCTTCTTGTATTTCCCGATGCTCACTTTCACACTCTCGAATTCTCTTGCGCAGTTGATTATACTTAACATGTGCTTCAGCATGCTCGTCAACAATTCTGTGACCTCGAACGAATCTCGGCTGACCCATGCCATCGTCTTCTAACCAACCCGAATAATGCGGCACGCAACCGGCATGGTACCTGTCTGGCTCGATGGATTCCTTCCCCAAAACGATTTTGCAATGCCACAAATGTTGAGTTTGGCACCTGTGAGGGCTATCGTCGTCCTGGAAATCAGCCCTGAGGTGACTTGTTTTATCAACCCTTGGTATGATTTGTCTTCTTCCAGCTTGCCTCATGGCTCGGAGAGGAACGTAAGTATAAGTCCCTCTCAAACCAATCAGTATGAGAAATGGTGCATCTCGGGATCGGACAATGAATTCATCCGTAGGGAACCACTCAAACATCCATTGCACCTGGTCTTCTTTCAGATTTTCGAACAGTTCTACCCACCCTCTGGCGTCCTCTGGCTGAGCGAACATCTTTGGCATATAATTCATACGCCTCAGCTGGTGGAAGGCGATATGATCATCCCAATCTCTGCGTAGGATCTCCTGTCGGTATTCTCCTTTCTGGAGGTGCTCCATGAGCCAAAGCTGAAGCAATAAGTTGCAACCCTCAAAATGACTGCCTTGTTGTTGACACTTGTTCAAGGTGCGGTATATCTCGGCGACGTTCATGGGCACTATGCTGAAAGTTTACCCACCAATTCCTTCCATCAAAGTTTTGGTTACCATGGCTAGTCTGGTGTGGATCCTAGCCTTCTTCATAGGGAACACGATCATTCCCAAAAAGCAAAACATGAAAACAAAGACCCTTCTATGGACATGCCCCAATGAGGTGATAGCAAATTCGTCTGAATAGGTGCGGTATGACTTGCTATGGCCGTACCTTTCGTATAGATAGTCAAACGGGATGTAGGAGTCTTTCAAACAGGTTAAGTCTGGGTTTTTCTTCAACCCCATCATTTTAAGGAAACCCCTTCCTTTGCGATTTTCTGGCATAAGCAGACCCGGAGTCTCCCAAGGAATTCCAGCTAGACCCCCTATCTCTTCAAGTAAAGGAGTCATCTCTAGATCACCAAAGCGGAACACAGATTTGTCACTATCCCAGAACAATGTTTCAGCCTCTATGATTCTGTTGTTAGGTTGAATCTCTAGGAGAGAAGGAAGATTCCCTAGGTACTTGCGGACGAGTGTTTGATCACTAGAATGGAGGTCGTTCCACCAATTCAGTAGCCTTGGATGAATGTTGGTTACCATGCCAAATCTGGGGATCTCGTGCCTCATTTTCTGCAAGACAGAGTGTTAGGCCCATACCCCCACCAGACTCGACTATTTAAATCAATAATTAGCATAGCAAAGCACTTAAGTTCTCCAAATAAATGAACAGAACGTGGAGGTGTCCGTTTGGGTTTCAAGGAAACCCGGTGGACTTTGGACAAGGCTATCTTAATGAGTCATTATGTGGACAACATAACTGACTCGGCTAGGTTTGACCATGATGCATGTACAGTTTAACAAAGTAAGGTTTCTATCTTGAGTGCTAGACTGGTACCCTTGAGCGGACAACTCAAGAGGAAAAGGCACGGAACCGTCGACTACACCGTTGATCGACTGGTTTTACCGCAAATATGCCTTTGCCAAATTTAGGGGGTGATAGTAT
>NW_017671847.1:79607-104446 GCF_001879085.1 Nicotiana attenuata | reverse complement strand
AAATACACAGAAGATACAGGATCAATTATTTAAGGAAAACATCAGTAAGGTAAAAGAGGTTCAATCAAGAGAAATTAGTGACGAATTTCTTAGCCTGATTAAAGGAATTTCGAAAATAAAACTTTGAAAGGGAAGCTTATATATAAGCATGCAGTTCAAAACAAAGAAGAACAATGAGAGTTTTTTCCATAATCATAGGCAAATAAGTTCACAAGTTCGATTACAGACTCGTCATGAGTCTGTAAACCTAGGGTTCAGAGTGAAACCCTAGTGTCTTTCACTTCAAAGAAAAGAAAACCCCCCAAATCTTAGGGTTTCACATGGAGTCGGAGGTGAGGGAATCGTTCAAAGTCACAGAGATAGGCAGATATGCACAAACAGAAGTAAGAGGAAATTACGAGTTTTAAGACGAAGGTAGGCAAGAGCATGATCAACAAAACTCAAAAACAAAATCAAAGCAAGAGCTTAAACACATAAGCAAAAGCGAGTCAATAACCTAGGCTAACATGTGAACAAAAGAGGTAGAAGAATCTCCGTAAAAGATCCAGTAAGAAACACAAGAGCAGGCTTGAACATAACAAGGAATAAAACAACGAGCATGAACACACATAAAAAGAGTAAAAGAATCAGAAACATTTAGAAAACCCTAAAAATAGGATTCGAACAGTTTTGAAAAGGGAAAATTGGGGAAAAACTCTAAAATGGCACACACAGCATAAATCTAGACGAATAAGCGAAAAAGGAACCTCGATTAGGCTAGGGTTTCTGAGAACCCAAAAGGACGAGAAGGCTTGGAAGTCTCGAGAATGGTTCTGAGCTAGCAAGGTCGAATCCAGGCTCGAGAGGCTGAGATACGCCGGAGCAAAACCGGAAACGGCCAAAGAAACTCGAACCGGCCAGGGTCTGGATGAAGACCTTCGAGGTCTAGCCTCGAATCTTCAATGAGCAAGCGTGTGAGAGCAGGAGATGGTGGGTAGAGGTTGTCCATGGCTAGATTAGCCATGGATTCTGGAGGTAGGTGGATATTAGGGTTTCAGAGGTTGAGAGGGTTCGAGAGAGACGAGAGGAACCAGAGGCGGCGGATTTGGAGAATGGGGATAGGGTTAGGGTCGTTTAGGAATTCAAATGGTAAGGAGGAAATGTGGTCGTTGATCATTTTGATCAACGGCCTGGATCAAAAGGGAGCCGGGCGGGTAAAAATAAACGGGTCGTGGGTCGGGTTAATTAAGAAATTGGGTAGGGAATTTTGGGTCTGATTTGGGCTTAAGATTGAGGTTAATTTCGGGCTAAAATTGAAATGCAAAGGGCTAACTCTTAAATAGCCACTTTTCCCTTGTTTTAATTTATAAAAAATAGCAAAATAATTTCTGGAAATAAATCAAATGTGATAAAATAATTAAATATACATAATTATAAAATTAAAAATACTGGAGTCAATTTTATAAATATAATTACAATTGAATCTTTAAAGAGGCTAGTATTGCAATTATATACAATTTAGTTTTAAAAATACCAAATGAATTTGTAAAAATATGCAAAAATCATGTTAGCTATGTTTAGATGTAAATATGAGAATAAAATATATCGTTCACCAAAATGGCAAATTTTGGGAATAATTATTGGATTTTATGGTATAAAAATAGGCAATAAATTGGTTTAAAATCATCAAAAAATATCAAAACTCATGGGTGTGCTTATATATGCACAGATATGTTATTTTGGAAGTATTTTGGGTACGAAAAATACATAGGGAAAAATTGGGTATCAACATCTACGGGCCCTGCCCTCCAGCTGAAAAGTAGTGAAGTCGACTCCATGCGACTCCAATATCCTCATGTTGTGCAGTCTATCCCTGCACCTGTCAATGAAATCCTGGGCATCCTCATGACGCTCGCCCCCGAAGACTGGAGGGTGCAACCTGGTCCATCTGTCTAACAACTTCTGCGGATCGCCGTCCACAGCTGGCCTGGGCTGGGGTGCCGCTGCAGCATCTGGCTGAACTCCCTCCGCTGGTAGTACACTTGGAGTATGATAAACTGCGGCTGTATGACCTGGAGCCTGTGCGGTAGGGGTCTGTGCTCCCCCTCCTGCCTGTGAGGTAGCTGGATCTGCTGGAAATAAACCAGCCTGAGTCATAGTGTCCATGAACCGAAGCATACGACCCATGACCTCTTGAAATCCCGGCGCAGTCATGAAATCCACCAGAGTAGGCACAGCTGCGGGCGCCTCGTCCTGCTCCTCAATAATGGGATCCCTCGCAGGGTCTGCTGGTGGCGCAACTGGAATAGCTCTGGGACGCCCTCGTCCCCTACCACGGGCCAGTGCCCTCCCCCAGCCTCTACCTCGGCCTCTAGCAACGGGGGGAGCAGCTCCTCCCGGGTCCGGAACGTCGGCGGTACGAGTCCTCACCATCTGTGAGAGAATAGAAGAGGAAATTAAGTGCACTAACCACTGCACGATGGAAAATGAATAAAGAGTAGTCTTTCCTAACATCCTATAGCTTCTCGAATATAAATACAGACGTCTCCGTACCGATCTACAAGACTCTATTAGGTTTGCCCATAACTTGTGAGACCTACGTGAACCTAGTGCTCTGATACCATGTTGTCACGACCCATTTTCCATAATAGGTCATGATGGCGCCTAACACCATTGTCAGGCCAGCCGATGCAGAATGTGATTAAGTTCTCATTTTACTTTAGCCAAAGACAGTTATACTAGATTTTCGAATTTAAAGATAAGACCAGTAAAGATCATAACGTGCTAAAATAGCGATACAACCCCAAAATAAATGTCTACTACTGTGTGTGCCAGAACCTGGTGTCACAAGCTACGGGCGACTAGTAGAATATACACAAAAGAATAATACATTATCCTACTGTCTGAATCAGGATAGACAGAAATAAAAAGTACAAGAAAGGACTTCTTCGGCTGCGGATCGGCATGAAAGAGAAGCAACTCACCGTAGAAGTCCCCAAGCGTGCTCACTGATGCGCACCAGGATGATGTCCAGATCCACCTGCCTCAAATCCTGTACATTTAAGTACAGAAGCATAGTATGAGTACATAAACCACATGTACTCAGTAAGTATACCATCTAATCTCGAAGAAGCAGAGACGAGAGGTCGACTTGATACTTACTAAGGTCAAGATAATATAATAATAAAGTGAGATATACAGCATGAAGAATTTCCAATAACACAAGTTTAAGAGAAGAGTCATATTCATGTTCTTGACATAATTAAACTACCAGTTTTCCCTTTTTCATATTAAACAAGTGATCATGTCATATCTAAATGTAAGCATATAAGTCATGCACAATCATGCCGAGGTCGACGGCCCGCTCCAACAGAAAATAAATTGTGCATTGCCGAGGGTCGAGCGGCACGAACCATAGATGCATCTATTCTCATCGAGGCGATCGGCCCGGTCCATAATCATCAAGAAAATATCAGGAAATCATATAAGGCTCAATTACATACAAGGGAATTCCTACCAAGACTCAACAAACTCATAAGTTCACTTTTCATTTCCTCAAGTCTTTAGCAAATCATAAATGATCATATTGGCAATTTAAAACAAGAAATATTCCCCAATTAGACATGACGTGGGTCCTAAACTACCCGAACAATTATCATTATAGTAGCTACGCACGGACTCTCGTCACCTAGTACGTACGTAGCCCCCGCATTTAACAACAATTACTCATTTATAATCCTATGGGGACAATTCCCTCTTACAAGGTTAGAAAGGAGACTCACCTCGCTCCAAAGTGCACTTCCAATGTCCAAGAACGAGCCCAAGTCCTTAATTCGAAGCCGAACAATCCCAAACTAATCAAACAAAGTAAGAACTAGTAAATAAAGGCTTACAAGGTCGAACTCTAACTATTTAGGAAATTTTCTAACCATTAACACAAGTTTCCTAAATTCCGACCCCGGGCCCACGTGCCCGGATTCCGAGATTTTTCGAAGGAAGTTGTTCTCTATCACCTAAGGATCACAAATATATGATTTCTAGTTCATTACATGGTAAATTTTATGATAAATTCTTAGTTTTATTAAAACCCTAGGTCTAGCTCAAATCCTTGATTTTTACTAAATTTTTGGTGTTTAATCTACCTAATATACATGTATTTAAGCTAAGTATGAAGGGAAATTACTTACCTTACCAAGTTATGTGGAAACCCTCTCTTGGAAGAACCCAAATCGCCTAAGTGTAGAGTGAAAAATGAGAGAAATAAGTTTGAGTTCGTATTAAATGAACCCTTCTGCCCCCAGTTATTTTCGCATCTGCAGAAATATTTCCGCTTCTACGAAATCCGCTTCTGCGGAATTTGGCCGCTTTTGCGGCTTTTGGGATTTAGGGCTCGACCGCTTCTGCGGTCTGGGGGCTGCATAGGCGGAACCGCTTCTGCGGTCCCTGGGCCGCTTTTGCGGTTTCCCCTGGCCTGCCCCTTCTCCGCTTCTGCGATCTAATGACCGCATCTGCGGTCCCGCTTCTGCGGTCCAAGAACCGCAGATGCGGTTATGACAGAAGCAGCAAGCTTCAGTCATTTTCCAAATTCTAACTTCACACGAGCCTCGCTCGTTTGACGCTCGGGGCTCCCGTGCCCCGCCCGAACATACCGACAAGTCTGAAATCACGAGGCGGACCTACTCGAACCCTCGAAACACTCAAAACAACGCTACATCGAGGAATCAACCCCAAAACCAAATGAATCAAATCATTGAACTTCAAGTTCTTAACTCTTCTTCAACGGGTCAAACTCCCTTAAACTACTCAGATTGACACCAATTTTACGGGTAAATCTTAACTGATATTTCGGACTTGTACCAAGTTTCGGAATCGAAATCCAAACCCGATACCTAGGAAAATAATGATTTCTTAGTTTATTTAAACCTTTGAAACTTTAACTTAACAATTTCACATAAAAATTCATTACAAGGGCTAGGGACCTTGGAATTCGATTCCGGGCATACGCCCAGGTCCCATATTTTCCCACGGACCCTCAGAAATTATCAAATCACGATTCCGGGTCCGTTTCCCCAAAATGTTGACCGAAGTCAAACTTGGCCTTTTTAAAGAAACTTAAAGAATCAAAACTCTTCTAACTTCCAAACCACCCGTCCCCGCAAGTCATAAATTAGCTAAAGCAAGTGCGGGAAGTCTTATTTAAATGAACAGGGTTCAAAAATGCAAAACGACCGGTCGGGTCGTTACATGTGATCACCACGATCTATGCTAAATGCACTTCCATAGAGAGAAGAGATCTCTGAAGCACCTTTGAATATTTGAATGATATCATTGATGGACCTTGGTGATAGTTTATATGAGTCCACCAAACTATAGAGTACCAGGTCCTCTATGAGTTTCCACTGAGAACGTTAATGAAACAGTAAGTAAATAAGATAGGGAGTTTTACATGGAAAAATCCCTGCTCAAGGGGATAAAAAACCACGACCTACACTGGTAGGATTTCAACTTCACTATGAGAAACTTTTAGATTACAACCTATGCAATCTAGTAATTAAACTCTTAATCCCTCACTAACTCGTAATACACCTATTACAAGCCACTTTGCAATACACTATTACAAATACTTCAACACATGACTAACTCTAGTCACGACACAAACACAAAGGGTTTATGGTTTTACAAAGGGGTTCCTAAGCAACGCTTCTAGCTAAGCAAATTAGGAGTTATAATGAAGAACAATTACAAAGTTACAACTCAACTAAGGATAAAAAAATACTAGATTTAGGAACTGGTCCGTAGTAGCGTTAAACTTTGTTCTTGAGGCACTTGAGAATTGAATGCACGAATCTCATAAGGCTTGAATGCTTGAAGTGAATTCTCAAGTGTTCAAGTGATGTTTTGTTGTAGTACTCTTGTTAAAACACCTTTGATGACATCACTTGAATGATGTAAGCACTTGGTTGGTCAAAAGACAAGTGACTGCAGAATTGTGCTGCACTGTTTCTGTGGCAGTCACTTTCCAGCTGTACACAGTTGAATTTCGTACTGGTGTCAGGGAAACACAAGGGATCAGGTCCCTGTGTTGGTTCTCTATCTTCTAAAGTTGCAGCAGTTCACATTAGCTGGAGTCCGTTGATTAGAAATGTATACCAAGTGTGTCAGGTTCCCTATCCGGTTCTAGGCAGTAAGTTTGTTAGATCATCAAAACATAAAGCTAAAGACATTAAAAACCCATCACTTACAGTGTGGGAGGTGATTTAAATGTGATTATGGATTCAGATGAAAAAGTTGGGGGTAGACCTGATAGAGCACATAGGAGCTTTGACTTCATCAGCACTATGGAGAATTGTGGGCTAGCTGATATTGGCTTTATTGGTCCAAAGTTCACATGGTGTAATAATAAAAGGCCAAGAAAAAGGATTTGGAAAAGACTTGATACAGTATTGATCAATGATCAATGAGCTCAGAAATTTCAATCTAATGTTGTCAAACACTTGAGCAGGACAGGATTAGATCATAGGCCTCTGCTTATGAAATATCACAATGAGCAGGTGGATAACATTAAGTACTTTAGATTTTTAAATTTTCTGACTGATCAACAGGGCTTTCATGATGTGGTACAAGAAGTATGGGATATGAAGGTAGATGGCAATCCAATATGGAGGCTTCAGAGCAAGTTGAAGGCTTTAAGTAAGAGGCTTAGTAAGTGGTCCAGAGATATCATAGGTGATGTCAACGAGCAAGTTCTGATTTGGGAGGCTAAAATGCAGCTACTGAAAGATATTGATCTGGACAACAATACAGAGCAAGGAAGAGAAGAACTTTATGAGGGACATGCTGAATATATTAAATGGCTTGGTATGCAAGAGTCCCTATTGAGACAAAAAACTCAGATAAGATGGTCTAAAGATGGTGACTGCAATAGCAAGTATTTTCATAGTATCCTAAGGAACAAAAGGGAGAAACTTCACTTATACAGAATCAAGAACCACATAAATAGATGGATTCAAGGGGATGATAAAATTGCTAGGACTGCAATTAAGCATTTGATGGTTCAAGCCACTATGAATGATACATTGTTGGATTGTATTCCTAGGAAGATTACTGAGAAAGATAAAAAGATTTTGAACAGAATGCCCGATTGTCTTGAGATTAGGGAAGCAATTTTCAGTTTGAGTGCTGAAAGTAGTGCTGGACCTGATGGCTATAATGGTAAATTTTTTCATAATTGTTGGGACATTATTAAAGAGGATGTGATTGCCTTCGTCTCTGATTCCTTCAAAGGAAAGAATCTGACTAAATTTTAAATTCACACTTGTCTTGCCTTAATTCCTAACATGGAGTCTCCTACTTGTTTTTTTTTTTTATCTAAGGCCAATTAGCCTTAGTAATTTTACTAATAAAATCATTTCTAAAATTCTAGCTAGAAGACTTAACCCAATGTTGGCCAAGCTAATTTCCGAAAACCAAAATGGTTTTGTTACTGGAAGACTCATCACTGAAAATGTGATTCTTGCTTAGGAGATTATTCATGAAATTTCCAAGAAGAATTCTAGAGGTAATATTATTCTACAACTTGAAAGGCTTGTGATAGGTTGTCATGGGAATTCCTAGTTGAAGCACTGAAGAATTTTGGCTTCTCAGAAGTGTGGACTAATCATGTTTGGAGATTAATATACAATGTATGGTACTCTATTATCATAAATGGATATAGGAATGGATTCTTTACATCATCACATGCTCAAACAGGGAGATCCTCTTTCTCATTCTTTTTTTTTATTTTGGCAACTGAGGTTCTTTCTAGGTGTTTAAATAATTTATTTACTAACGAAAACTTTATTCCTTTTTCTATGAATCACAGGGTTCCACTTATTAATTGTATATAGTCGAAATCGGAGAGCTCGATTTTGAGGACTTAACGGTACCCCGGGCTCGAGTTCGGGCATCACGAAGTAAATACCATACCTGATTGGAAAATGCATACCTCGAGGGAGCAAATCGGAGACCCGTCAAGATCTACCACGAAGACAGTACAATTTCGATAACACTCAAGAATGAGCGGGAATTTCTCAAGGACACGTGGGTCAGGGTATAAATTAAGGGATAAGATTTGTACGAAATAGCACAAGTCCGTACTAGGTTGTTATACAGTTATACCAATAGAATTCTTTACCATAATTGGAAATGTACCATATTAGGATTTTCCCCTTCTATATAAAGGGGACCCCAATCTTTGTAAAAGGCATCTACACAGCAATAGAATATTCTACTCTGCTTTTCGCGTTTACTGTGCTGCACAATTGTTCTTCGGCTTTATTGTTCTTACTTTATTGTTCATACTTTATTGGCTCTTAACTCACCTCGAGGCCCCCGAGATATTCGAGCTCGAGATCCCCGTTGCTCTAACAACACCGGTTTGGTTAATCAATTCTTCTTACTTAAACCTAATATTATTTGTATCTTCACTAGTATTGGAATAAATCACATATCTTTAAAATCACAAATCATCTTTAATATTTACTCACATTTTTCGAGGTAAACATAAATCACTTATCATATATATACGACATTGTCATTTTCAACAGTGGAAACAGGAAATCAGTCAAACTCATCTTGAAACAATTGAGAGCATATGAAAAGGCTTCTGGGAAAAAAGTTAACAAAGACAAAAGCTTCTTCCTTACAGATACAAATACTTGTGCATATAGAATCACCAGGCTGAGGGAATGTATTGGGTTTATGGAGAAGAACTTCCCTTTCACTTACTTGAGGTGTCCTATATATGTGGGAAGGAAGAAGATATCTTACTTTCATAACATGGTTACCAAAGTAGTCAAGAGACTCCGTGGATAGCTAGGTAAGATGCTAACTTATGGAGGCAGATTTGTGCTAATTAAAAGTGTGTTGCAGTTAATTCCTACATATACTCTCAGTGCAATCAACCCCCCAAAAACTACTTTGAACTTATTAGAAAGATATTTTGCCAGGTTTTATTGGGGAACCAATAGGGACAAGGGCAAATATCACTGCAGCTCTTGGAAGAACCTGTCTTCCAAAAGATGAAGGTGGTATAGGCATTATAAGCATTAATGATATATCCTCTATCTTAGCTATTAAGAGATGGTGGAGATTGAGAACTCAAGATTCTCTGTGGGCAGAGTTTATGAAAGTAAAATATTGTCAAAATGTACATCCAGTAGCTAAGATTGTAACTTCAAATTGCTCACAGGCGTGGAGACATCTTTTGAAGGTAAGGGATAATGCCGAGACGAATATGATATGGAAAATTAATAGTGGAGGTTGTGTTTTTGGTGGGATAACTGGTCCGAGAGTGGTGCTATAGCCAGAATGGTCTCAAGCTCTACTAGAAGTTCCAAGGTCAAAGTGAAGTATTACGTTAGGGATGAAGCATGGAATCTGGACAAACTGAGAAGCATTATGCCTGAACAACTAGTACAACAGATTAACAACATTGGCATATGACATTCTAATAAAGAGGACTATGTAATCTGGAATGCAACTGAAGATGGCCAGTTCACTAACAAGTCTGCTTGGAAAAGCATTAGAGCCTCTAAACAGAAATCTCTTGAACTAAGCAAGGTACGGCATAATTCTATTCATTTTAAAATATCTTTCTTGATCTGGAGGTTGTATAAAAAGAAATTACCTTTTGATGAGATAATAGCAAAAATTGGGAACCAATTGGTTTCTAGATGCACTTGTTGTTAGAGACCAAAATGTGAAACCATCCATCATGCTTTTGTTGAGGGAGAAGTTACTAGTCATACTTGGAGGATATTTGGAGCTCCACAGGGAATTAGGCACCAAAACTTGCCTATAAGAAGAGTTTTTAATGAATGGGGGGATGTTAAGCCTATGAATAATGTCCACAAAATGGTTTAACAAGTTGCTCCAATATGCGTATGTTGGGAAATTTGGAAAAATTGGACTGCTTGTAAATTTGGAGATCAAAAGAAAATGACATTCTCAAAAATAGATTTACAAGTTCACTGGAGTATTAAAGCTGCCTTGTATATTGCATTCCTAAAATGCAAAATAGAAGGTACTTGGTTACAAATTTTTGATATCATTGAAAGACTGAACTTATAGTTCTATGGAGGCAAGTGACGTGGAGCAAACCCGATGCAGAGAATCAAAATCAATACAGATGGTAGTTTCTTGAGTGAGAACGGTGAAGCAGGAATTAGCGGCACTGTTAGAGATAATACAGGAGAGCTAATTATGGCTTTCTCTGTCACAACTCAATGTTTTTCTAACAATCAAGCCGGAGCATTTACAGCATTTTATGGTGTTAGATGGTGCAACCAAAATGGGTATACAAGATATGACCTGGAAATGGATTATTTAGTCATTGCAAACATGATTAGAAATGGAGACACCAACAATCTAAAACTAAGGAAGATGACTAGAGAAATTGTGCATATGACTGAAATTGCAAATGTACAAATTTTACATTGTTTCAGGGAAGCCAATCAAGTGGTCGATTACTTGGCTAAGTTAGCCTCGTCGAGTGGAAATAGTACTTTGTATACCTCTTTTAATCAACTTGCTAAAGAGGCAAAGGGACCATTTCAATTAGATAGATGGCAATTTTCCAGCATTAGAAGAAGATATGACAAGGCTAATTTTTTTGTTAGTTGATTTTGTATATACTTTTGTAATGAAAGAGTATAAGTATAGATGTGACTCTTCCTTTCTTTTGTGTTGGAGGTTAGGTCCATGTCCCCCTCTAGCTTTGTACTTTTTTAGTATATATTGACATGGTAGAGGTCAAGCCAAACCCACCATAACCAAAGGCACCCTGCCGGAGGTTAATGGCTTAATAAAAAATAAAGAAATAACCACTAGTGAAATTAAACCTATAAAATGAAGTTATTAAATGGAATGTAAGGATAGCAATTTTAGCCTAAACCATTTGACCTGCCCAAGGTTGGTCTGGTTATTGACCCGCCCGTTTGTTGAACTTAACCCATTTCGCCTAACTCATCGCAGCTCATTTAAAGTTGAGCTGATTTTTAGCCCAAATTGATTAATGGTTAAATTTGATAAAATATCTTAAAAAATAATTCTTTTTTGTTTGATATATTATATATGACCATAACAAAAAAAAAAGTCTTATTTGATAGTTAAGCATTCATAAGAAAATAACATACATTAATTAAAACTTGATAAAGTTAGGCTACGACTCAAGTTTTAGCACATCTTGATCCATCCCTTCTTAGCCTAAGTAATTTTTTTTGGAGTAATTTATGCAAAATACACATAGAGCTTAAAATAATTGCCCTTCTCTACCCATTTGAAAATTATTTATAATATATACCTACCATGTTAAAACTAATTACCTAACCTACCTACCTAGCTGTCTAATTTTTTTTTACTCATTTGGCTTAGCTTTGCTTGATTTGGCTTGGCTTGGCTTGAATTGGCAATTTGGTAGCTTAGTCATTTGGCTGGGTTAAAAAAAATGAGTAAGGAAAAAAGGCATGGGTAAGGGCGGGTAACTATTTTTCATGGGATGAGTATTTGCTAAGCTTTCCCTAACTTCTGGGCGTGTTAATGACCTCCTATTTATTGACTTAGCCTATTTTAATCTGCTCAAAATTAGTCCAACTCGCCCATTTGACACCCATCATGGAATGCATTCATTGTCTCTTCAAAGTTAAAATAGAAATGTAATTGGTGGTATGCATTTTACCTGTTTATAAGGATATGGAATCGTCTGCGTATGACTTATGTTATGATTAGATGTACTGCAAACAGAACAAGCAAAACAATCTATATAGAAATTTTTGCTAACCTGCTGGACTTAGGGGTCATTTGGTAGGATAGAAATAGTGAAAATAATGTATGCATTATCTTTTCATATTACTAATCCCTTGTTTGATACACTTTTTCAATCTATGTATTACTAATGCAAGCATTACTTGTACAACCTATTTGGTATTATCCTATGTATAACTAATACATAGCAAACAATGGAATAAGCACACGCAAACGATGGTATTAGCAATACCAAGACTATTAATGAATGCATTAGCATGGTTAAAGATAAAATTATCCTTAAAGTCCCTTAAAGCTAAATAATATGGAGGGCATTTTTGTAAACAACTAATTTTCTTAAAAAAATTATGCAATGCATTTTAATTTTTAATACACCATATCAAACAGTGGATAATAACTAATGCTTGCATTACTAACCATGCATTATTAATCACTGCATCACTAATACACCTTATTCAACACTATTCTTATACACCCTACCAAATGACCCCTGAATTTATAGAATACAAACGGAACAACTTAAAACTTTAGCTCCTCGGATTAAATTGTGTAGAACCAATATTTGTTTTCACTCTTTCGCTTGAGAAGCGGGTAGCAATATTTATAAACCTCCTTGAAAAAGGACGACATTTAAAGGGTGTCCCTAAAAGGGTCTATTTGTGCGATTTTACCATAGAGAAGAGAAAGAAATATTGTCGGTGACTTTTCACCGGACCCAGGTTGTGTCTCAGAATGAAGAAGAAGAAGAGGTGCTAGGGTTTTCTTCTCAATGCCTATGCTTAAATGAGGTAAATGTCCACTAAATAGAGATATATGGGTAAAGGAAGCTATTGGGCATCAAGGATGTTATTGGGCCACCACCAGATCTCTATTATTTGCCCACATGGGCTGTACATATATTTTTAAGAAGTTTCTAGAATAGCCTAATTATGTATTCTTCTTTTTCATTTACACACGTGGATAACAATTAATAGAAACTAGTTCAGTTTTTTAATGGGTTTGAACGAGTCATACACTAGTGTTAGGGGTAATATCGTGATGATGCATCCACCACCTAACATTGATAGAGCATATTACCTACTTTTGCAAGAAGAAAGGCAGAGGGGAATACAGAGTATGGGTCAATATCCTAGTGAATCTAGTTCTTTTGTTGTTCCAACACAAAGGCCTAACCAAGCTCAAGGAACAACCACAAATTTTACAATGATTACTGGTGGTTATAATTTCAGAAACAACCAAGAAAATAGGAGGAATCTCAATTGTAACTATTGTAAAAAGAAAGGACACCCGATTAACAAATGATATAAACTTCATGGCTATCCACAGAATTTTAAGCCAGATTTCAAACAAAGAAGATTTCAGAATCCTATTCAAGGGAATGTTGTTGTGACAGATGAAGGTTATGGGCAAGTTCAGGCAAATGATACAGAGGCAATAATTGGTATAAAGTAGGAATAATAATCACAGTTAATGGAATTGCTTCAACAAGTTAAAATTGGTCATCAAGCTACAGCAAGTCCTGAAGTCAATGTGAATGCTAACTGTGTCGGTACATGCTTGCCTATTCTTCCCTACTCACATAGTAATTCTAAGAGTCATATTTGGATCCTTGACTCTGGTGCTTCAGAACACATGACATTTGACTCTACTATCATAGTTAATATCAAACCACTACTCAACCCTGTTAATGTTAACCTGCCTAATTCACAAAGGGTAAAAGTTACTCTAGCAGAACAAGAACCCATACATCCAGATTTGACCCTACACAGAGTGCTTTATGTCCCAAATTTTAAATCCAATCTCATTTCAGTTAACAAATTATGCAGTCAATTCAAAGTCCTTCTTACCTTTGCTGAAACTTGTTGTTTGATGCAGAGCCTTTCTTTGAGGAGGCCTCTAGTCCTTTGTGATGTCAAAGCTGGATTCTATCTTTTTCATTCAATTCATCATTCTGCTGATTCTCTGCATCAACATCAGAATGTTACATTTACACAAAATTCCTTTCAAACTTATTGTAATTCACAAACTATGTCTAATTATGTTAGTTCTGGTAACAATTTGTGGTATATAAGGCTGGGACATTTACCCATTTCTACCATGAGATACATTTCTTTTTTACCATAAAATGTTATTTGTAAAGAAGATATTCCTTGTTCCATTTGCCGTATGGCTAGACAACACATATTACCTTTTTCTGCTAGTAACAGTTCTACTTCTCATATTTTTGAACTCATTCATATTGATACCTGGGGTCCTTATAAAATACCTACCTATAATAGTTTTAAGTATTTCCTTACAATTATTGTTGATTTTAGTAGGGGTACTTGGACCTATTTGTTGAGCACCAAGAGTAATGCTTTCATTGTCCTAAAGTCTTTCATATCTATGATAGAAAGACAATTTGAAGTCAAGGTCAAGAAAATCAGGTCTGATAATGCCTTCGAATTAGGTATTAGTATTGCAGCCATAGCCTATTTCTCTTCAAAAGGAATTCTTCACCAAACCACTTGTGTTGGTACTCCTCAACAAAATGATATTGTTGAAAGAAAACACAAGAATTTGATGGAAACTTGTAGAGCCCTTCTTTTCCATTCTAGAGTATCTATTTGTTATTGGGGTGAATGTCTTCTTACTGCCACTTTCCTCATTAATAGATTTCCAACTAAACTTCTTCACTATAAATCTCCTTATGAAGTACTTTTTCACAAAGCTCCTGATTAAACTTTTCTTAGGAGTTTTGGTTGTCTGTATTTTGCCTCCACTTTGCCTTATCTTAGAGGCAAACTTGATCCCAGGGTAATTACTTGTGTTTTCCTTGGATATCGTACTGGAAAGAAAGGATACAAGTTGTTAAACCTATAGACTAGAGAAATTTTCAATTCCAGAAATGTTATTTTTCATGAGTCAGTTTTTCCTTTTACAAACTCTCACACTAACTTCTCTTCTTTCTTTCCTCCCTCTTCTAACACTGATTTCTCTATATATGTTGATTCCTCACCTGCTGCTACTCCCTCTTCTTCTATTCCTCATGTTCCATTCCCTGCTCTATCCCCTCTTACTAAGCGGCCTTCTGTCCTATTTCACCTACTGCTTCCCTTCCGTCACATCACCATAGTCTTGTTTCTAGCCCATTATCCACACCATCTTCTTCTCCTTCTGATTTTTCTACTGCTCCTACCACTTCACCTTTCACATCTGCTTCTTCTCCTAATCCTAATCATGGCCATTCACCTAATTCCAGTACTACTCATGATGTCTTGCGCAGGTCTTTAAGAGAGAACTATGCACCTGCCTATTTGTCTGACTATATTTGTGGAGCAATCCATTTAACTGATGTTTCTACATCTTGTTTCCTCTCACCTGTATCCCCTTCTATTATTTCTGCTAACCTACTCTCTACTCCTAACCAAAACCTCTTGAATTCCCTACCTCACATAAATGAGCCTTCTTGTTATTCTCAAGTAGCATTGGACCCTGGTTGGCAAGAAGCAATGGCCGAAGAGCTTGATGCCTTGAAGGCCAATGATACTTGGGAAGTTGTTCCACTACCAGTTGCAAGGAAAGCACTACCCTATAAGTAGGTCTACAAGGTCAAACTTAAATATGATGGTAGTGTGGAAAGACTCAAGGCTTCGTGGAGACACTCAAAGAGAAGGGATTGATTTTACAGAGACTTTCTCTCCTATAGTCAAAATGACCACAATTAGGTGTATTCTTGCTATTGCAGTCAAGAAAATTGGGGTCTTTATCAATTGGATGTGAACAACTCTTTTCTACATGGGATCTACACGAAGAGGTTTATATGAAATTCCCAACTGGCCTAGACCCTCCTGCTCCTAATTTGGTTTGTCGTCTCAAGAAATCTCTCTTTGGACTTTGTCAAGCTTCTAGACAATGGTATTCTCGCTTGACTGTTGCCCTTAATTTCAAAGGTTTTACTCATTCCTTAAATGACTACTCTCTTTTCTACAAGAGGAATGGTGATTTTGTCTCTTTGGTGGCTGTCTATGTGGACGATATCTTACTCACATTCAACAATATTCAAAAGCTCAATGATTTAATACATTTTCTAGATCAGGAATTTAAGATAAAGGTTTTGGGCAACTTATCTTATTTTTTGAGAATGGAAGTCCTTCGTGAGCCCTCTGGTCTGATTCTTTGTCAACGCAAGTTCACCATGGAACTCCTTACTGAATTTGATTGTCTTGGTCTATCTCCTGCTTCTTCTCCTTTGGATCCTTCTTCCAAACTCCATGCAGGGGCTGGTGCTCCTCTTTCTGACCCTTTGCTCTATCGTCGACTATTGGGGAAACTTAATTTTTTTACTCATACTCGTCCTGATATCTCTTTTGCCGTTCAGCATCTTAGCCAATTCATGCGGGATCCTCGTGAGCCTCATTTTTCTGCTACTCATCACTGTCTTCATTACCTCCTTCGTGATCCTAGTTTGGGCCTTTTCATGTCTGTTGATCCTTCTCTTGATTTGCTCGCCTTGCGTCTCCGATTGGGGTTCTTGCCGTGATAGTCGTCGTTCAGTTAGTGTTTTTTTCATCAGTTTGGGGGGTTGTCCTGTTTCATGGAAATCAAAGAAACAACCTTCCGTCTCTTTGTCTTCTATTGAGGCCGAGTACCAGTAATAAGGCGTGTTGTTGCAGAGTTAACCTAGCTCGTTCGTCTTCTCGATGATCTTTCTATCGTCTCTTCTTTACCAGTCCCACTTCACTCGGAAAGTCAGGCTGCTACTCACATCGCTAAAAATTCCGTCTTTCACGAGCATACCAAACATGTGGAACTTGACTGCCATTTCGTCCGGCAACAGTTCCAAGCTGGTCTCATATCTCTTTCTTTTCTTCCTTCTCACCACCAGCTCACTGATCTGTTCACTAAGCCCCTTTCTGGGCCTCTTCATCGTGGTTTACTAGGCAAGTTGGGTGTTCTTTCCGCCCCCTCCACGCGGTGGGGGGGGGGGGGGTGTTGCCGGTGATATTTCACCGGACCCAGGTTGAGTCTCAGAATGAAGAAGTAGAAGAAGATGTGCTAGGGTTTTCTTCTCAATGCCTATGCTCAAATGAGGTAAATGGCCACTAAATGGAGATATACGGGTAAAGGAAGCTATTGGGCATCAAGGAAGTTATTGGGCATATTAGGCCACCACCAGATCTCTCTTATTTTCCCACACGGGCTGTACATATAGTTTCAAAAAGTTTCTAAAATAGCCTAATTATGTATTCTTCTTTTCATTTACACACATGGATAACAAGAGCCGGTTAGTAGATAGTGAAATGTATATATTCCATTTCTACTTGTAACAAAAGACAGATTTCAATAGAATACAATTTTAATTTGTCTTCTACAAAATTTATCTCTCTAAAAACAACAAGAAATGACACCTACGAGAGGCCTCACATGAAATTTGGACGAAGTACAATAGAATCACAATTCTTGGTGAATCGAATTAGTTTCTTGTCAAAACACTATTTTATACGTAACTGCTTCATTTATAAAATTTATTTCAGCACTTAAAAATATTTTGGCAACACTTAAGTCTTATCAGCTATCAATTAATTTTAAAATTAAACACTCCTGGTTTGGTTCATCATAAGCATATATAATAAAATTTGCCCATCTAACACATCAGTGATCACACACAACTCTTCACAGTTCACATAATTAGAATTACGCGACAGTGGCGGGAAAATCCATAACTAAACTCCTCTTCTCTTTGCTTAAACCGTCGACCCGTCGTCGTTCTAGTCTCCATTTTCATCTAATTCTCCTGCCGTAGCCCGTATGTTCATCTTCCTTCCTAGGGTTTTTCTTATGTCATGATTTTTTTTGGAAAATCCAAGAGTTATAGTGAAGATCAGGTGCTTCTCGATACGATACGAATTTCATCTTTAATAATTAAAGTGGTGCAAACTTCTTTATTTGAAGTTGCACCCTTTTGTCTTTTTGAAAATCTCTAACAATTTCCATTTTCTTTTCCAGTTCTCCAATTATGAATTTACAGCCGGCAAAGCTTGTGGGCATGATCATAGTCAGCTGAGTCCGATCAAAATTCGGTGTTCATCTGAGTCTCAAACTGGCCAAGGCTAACGGCAGCTACCTCAAGGTACAATTAATTTCTTACATCAACTGACGGAATGCTATCAGTTCTTTCTTCAATTAACGTGAATTTTTGCTTTAACTAAAAAGGATATATAGTCTGTTCACATTCGAGAAAAGGGGTTACCTGTAACTTGTTGCTCCCTCCTTCCCGTTTTAAAGGGCCGTATATGATTGGACATGGAGTAAAAGTGCAGCTCGTTACACGAAGTATTCCGTATTCACGGAAGGTCCAATGAAGGACCGTACCTCAAGGGAGTGTGATTGTAAGCAGCCTACGCTAACGCAAATAGCAGTATCTCTGATTCCACCCGTGACCGTTGCTCAGGCTCCCCTTCATGATCGGGCATGGAGTAACTCTGATTTATAGATTATATTCGTGATAGTAAAAGCCAGAAGGAAATATTAGTAATGATTAAAAAGATAGTTTGGTTGAGAAAATATCTGATCAAAGTTTTAACTCAAATTTGATTTATTGAAAGTTGTTAGTCGTATTGAATTGGAATGAACGAACATTTTGGAACATATCAAACTACAAAGAACATCGTATAAATTGGAACAAATGGAGTACACTAGAGAAAAAAATTGATTGTAGTGATGGACAAAATCCATTGCTAAAGTACTAAACCTAAAACAATTTACCGATGGATTAAATCCGTAGATAATATCTTGTTAGTTAAGAACAGCTTTAGGGACATATGAAACATCATCTTATTCTATGAATCTTATTTTTGGTTTTGAGCTTGAACTTGATCAATGTGGCCATTCTCTTACTAATCCCACAGAGTTTTCTAATTAATTGATTGCAGCCATCAAACTTTGCTTAATGTAAATTTCACAACTCATCATATATTGGAAGTTACAAAAAAGAAAGCAAATTACTCGATCAAACAAAGCAGGCCGTAGTATTAAGTATTATAAAAATACAAATTAAACGAGATTGAGAAGTAACAGCAGATCAGCAAGCCTTCATATTTACATATGTTTGACATAGTTGAGAAACCAATAAAGCACAATCATACACTCAAATATTTTTCACCACATTTCTACAAAGAATTAAAGAAAAAATTATAACTGCAAGCTTGTTGAAAACAAGTGAACCAATGTTTTCTATCGGGCAGCTAATATTGTGATGGGGGTCTCGCTTACTGTACTCTGTGCATATTGACTAGAAGAGAATTGACCATTGGGTGCATTTCTTTCTATGTAAAAACCTGGTTGTTTAGCCTGTGGTAATACACCTTCATTGTTTAACATCAGAACCACAGAAGACATACTTGGACGATCTTCTGGACATTGTTGGACACATAATAGACCAACACAGATTGATCTTAGCACTTCAGGTGTTGAACAAGAATCACCTAGGCATTCATCAAGTAGTTCTATTGAGCTTCCTTCTTTATAGAGTTCCCATGCCTGTAAATTTTACAAGCTTATTAGCACCGACTAGCTTTGTAAGATATCCTTTTCTAGTAGATGACATAACACCAAAGTATAAGTAAAATAAAACAATTAAAAACTTACATGTCCAAGTAGATTAAGGTTATGGTCTGGATGAGAGAACCTTCTGTTGCTTTTCCCACTCACAATTTCCAACACTAAGATACCAAAGCTAAATACATCTGATTTTACTGAGTATTTCCCACGCACTGCATATTCCGGTGATAGGTACCCACTGCATAGATGTTCACAAAAGTTAGAGTTACTAATGCTGGAAAACATAGTAATATCTCATGATTCATCTTATTTTTAGATTTCGAACTAGCCTGTAAAAGGTTCTTACTATGTTCCAACAACTCGGTTTGTCATGGCTCCAATGTCATCCTCTTCACATATTTTTGCTATGCAGAAGTCGGATATCTTTGGATTCATGTCCTTGTCTAACAATATGTTGTTAGCTTTCAAGTCTCGGTGTACTATTCTCAGTAGAGAATCTTGATGCAGATACATAAGTCCTCGAGCTATACCATTGATAATGTGAAATCGCTTGGGCCAGTCTAATACCTTGCTTCGTGCATTATCTGCCAAAATAATATCGGAGCATTTATGCACTAATTAGATATAGTGGAAAGTGGTATTAAGACCTAAAGCAAAATCAGTCCTTTTCCTTTTTGAAAAATTATTACAAGAGTTTGGGCTGCCAAGTGTGTTATTATTTGGCATTTATATAGCTGGGTTCTTACTTCTCTTGTTGCACCGGTGGCGAGCCAGGATTTTCATTAAGGGGAGTCAAAATATAAAGAAACAAACTCACCAAGAAGTCAGGGGGTGTCATTATATCTATCTATCTATCTATATATATATATATATATATATATATATATATATATATATATATATTAAAAATACCGAGCTATACAGTGTAATTTTCCGGCAAAGGGGTGTCGGTTGACACCCCTTTGGTGCATGTGGCTCCACCACTGTGTTGCACGACTTTTCCTGCCTTGGGGGCTTCCAAAGTTGGAATAAGATCAGTGAAGTAGTCCTATAGGCATCAGTTCACTGAATGCAGTTATTATTCAATATGCACAATATTGGATGGAGAAGTTGTACCAAATATAAATGAATCAAGACTCCCATTTGGCAAGTACTCATAGATCAGCATTTTTTCTTCCTCTTCAATGCAACAGCCAAGTATCCTCACCAGATTCCTATGCTGAAGTTTGGAATTATATATGACTTCATTCTTGAACTCATTTTCTCCTTGTGTGGAAGTTCTAGATAGCCGCTTGACAGCTATTTCCTGTTCTTCATGTATGCCCTAAACATCATAATCTCTGCTTTTAATTTCAATATCCAATTTGATCAAAAAAGTACACAAAGTCGGTGATGCTCCCAAATCAAAAGAGACTATCAGTAACAAAATATCAGTTTTGAGTTTAGCTTATTTATTATATTTTGGTCACTAGTTTAGGTCAAATGTGCACTAACCAAGTTATGAACATGGAAAAAAATGAACAAATAAATGACTATAAGGAATGAAGGACTCTCTCTTCTTAAACAAACTATATCCTCAACACTTAAATCTGCAATTCCACTCAAAGGGTAATGGGTTACTCCTTCAGCACATTCTTGCAAATGCTACGGGCTCTTGGCTGAGTAACTAGAGCTAATTTTTAGACAGCCTTATAGAAAAACTATGAAGAGTGGTTCTTGGACACATTCTGAGAATTTTTAGATATCGCCAAGTTCATGCACCAGAAGAGCACTCCCATATCCCCACCTTTCTATCCTTAGCTTGTATAAGTCTGTTTTGGTTTCACAAAGCAATCCCTTATTTCAGTAAGCCTTTTATCACACAATATACTGAATCTTTACTCTGAAAGACCAGGAAGCAAAATATAGTGGTTCTTGGACACATTCCAAGAATTTTTGGATATGTACAAGTCCATGCACCAGAAGGAAATTCCCCCTATCCCACCTTTCTTCCCTTAGCTATTATATACGTCTCCTTTTGGTTTCACAAAGCAAAGGTTTATTTCATTAACGCCTTTTATCATACAACTCCGGTATTGAATCTAAACATCAAGCTTTACTCTGAAGGACTAGACCTTAAGTGTGTATACCTTGTAAACAGGTCCATAACCCCCCTCTCCAATCTTTCTGTCAAATGAAAAGTTATTGGTGGCCTTTACTATGGCAGATAAGTCAAACAGTGGTATTTCAAATCCTTCAGCGCAATTGCCGCTGTTGTAATCCATCTTGTAATTGCCACTGCATCCTGACCTTCCTGCCAAAAGCAAATAACATGATTTTTTTTTTTTAATAAGATAAAGCAAATCAAGTGAATTCTGTTTTACAGCAAAGACCAGACAAATATGAAACTTCTTTTCAATTCAAATTTCAGTTCCTCTATTTGGCTCCTAGGAAAGGACATCTTACCTTTCTTTTTAAGCGCTAAAGCCTTCTTCCTTCTTCTATGGTAGATCAGCAGGCTAAAGACTACCAGAATCATACCAACTGATAATGGCAGAATCCAGAAAAGTACTTTTCCTTTCTTTCCATGCGATTTTTCCAGATTGTCTGCAAGCCCATTCCAACAAACGATATAAAATAAATTTCAGTATCTCACAGAATAATTCCAGTGAATACAATTCAAGATTTGCTAAATGTTGTAGTTTTAGGGTGCCAAACAGAGTTCCTTCCTACTAGTTACTTGGGATTTATCTGAAAAAAGATTGGCTAACTGGAAGAATTATACCTTTCTTTTGGGGGACATAGTATATGTGGGGATTGAATCTAGTACATTGTTAATTAATACTCCGTGGGGAGTTGAATATTGATATTGTGTCATACAGGTTCTGCAAGTCTTTGGAGTACTGCACGCCATTTTTTATTTATTGATAATGAGTTGTATAGGTTCTGGAATCCTTTGTTTAATGCAAGTCATTTTTAAATTTTTGAATGTGCTTCATTCCAACTATAACCCTCTTTAATTTTGAGTGACTTATATTTTGATGCTACATATTAATCGCCTGTTCTTTAGAAAACTAAGTGCCTTTCAATTAGTTCCAATAAAGTTGCTGGGTATAACTAGTCAATGTGCTTATATATTCAGATTATTTCCCTCTAAAGTAGTAGCCTTTAGTTCAGTTAAATTTGTTAGTTCCTTGATATATATAGAGCAGGTAGGAATGCAGTTAATGCTACTAGATGTGTACAAGCATAGGCACAAAACTACTTTCAGGTCTGCTAGATTCAAAGTGCCTGTAACCATAAATTCCTTTACTATGTTAAGGTAATCCATGAGAAATCTTTAAGTAGCAACTAGCCAACCTGATTCAGAAGCAGCCATTCTAATGTAGATATCTTGCCCTCCATTGGGTCCCTGCCGAATGTCAAGCAGATCCTCAAACCACAATAAACATCCACTTCCTCCATCACGTATGTCAGGATTTGAGTAAGCCATACAGGAGCAATTTTTAGAGCAGATATTCTGGCATTCTTCTAGTGTCATATTCACATTGGACCACGAATTCCGGGTGTCCGGCAATTTGATATGTGGATACTTCAAAAATACGTTTCCTCGAAGACAATTTTGTTCAGTTCTCCGAACACAGCCACCTGACCAGTCTGTCTTCTTCCAAGCTTCAGTATTCTTGGGCACAAATTTGTCTAAGCATCCACATACAGGAGAATCTTGACTGTTGCAGCTACCATATGCGCCACACAACTTATACATATCACAGTTATCTGCTGGTATTAAGAGGAAAGGGACCCAACCCTGTTTTCCATCACCCCAAATCCAAACCTGTAGGACACCATTTTGAGTCAATGTCAACCTCACGATGATTGAAGATGTGAGCTTATATCCAAAATACACCTCTGTCTTACTTGAGAATACTCCAAATGTATAGAAAGGACCTTCTCTCGAGTTTTGTGTCCCACTAAAAGAGCGACCATTCCACGGTCCAGAGCAATATACGAATCTGAGCCCTTCTTCAGAAAGTTCTGAGGATAACCAGAAGGATCACAGTGGTATGTATAATCACCGGGAGTTGGATCCTCGTCGTTCTTCCATGACGACAAGTACACCTCTCGGCCAGTTACAAAGTTCCAACCAAGCTTCATTCCTGGTAATAGTGTATCAGTCGGGTGATCAAAACTCTGCCAAAGAAAATTGCCACCACCAGCTTCTTTGACTACAAGATTTCCGGAATCCAGCAACTGTGCAACGGGATTCTGCACAGATCTAGAGGTATTAGTTGACCACACAACATCGTTAGTACCATTGAGAAGGACAAGAAGTCCTGGCTCAATGACCTTAAGGATACCTGATCCACTGGTCAAAGGAGCTTCTCTGTTGGCAACCCAAACAACTGTCATAACAGATATGTTCTTGTACCACATGCCCACATATCGAAGCTTAGAATTACCTGGACTGAAGAACCCCATTTCGAAGGTTCCGCCAGATGAAGTAATATTGGCATCGCCATCTTTCAGAAAATGAGTTGTAGTTATGGTATCTGTGGCGCCATAGCTATGATGGATGGAATAGAAATACAGCAGCAAGGATATGTAAAAACTCTCTTAGTAATGCCTTCATGCGTCAAGATCCAATCAAATTTCTGTTATCTTTAATTTCTCTATGTCAATGCAGCATAGTGATGGCACTTGACTTTTTACAGACAATAGTGAATCATAGTCTTTTTATTAAGAAGAAACTGAATCAAACGTGGAAGCATTCAAAGTGTTGAAAAGACTACTTATGAAAGTATTATTTGAAAGGTGTCAAAGTTTTCAGGCTATGAAAACATTATCTTTTCAAGTAATCACAGTTATAGAGGCAGCTCAAGTCCTGGCTGCTTTGCGTTTCAGTATATATATATATATATATATATATATATATATATTTCTTATTATTTTTTTTTACAGTTAGGCATATATCTATGTTCTCACTTCTTGTCATGTAGCGCTCTTTGTGAGCAGTATCCATGTGAATGCAACATTTTCAGTCAAACATGAGGTAAATGTCTCTGCAGTTCAAATATACGGATCCAATTTCAAGTGTTACCAAAAATAATTGTGTCTTCACGGGTTGTTATAGGATCATGCTGGATAAACAAAGACTATGACTTGAATTTAAGAAATAGGAGTTTTTTTTAAAGGAGGTTAATAGTTCGTTGTTGTGAACATGAAAGTATAAGAAAAATATTTTAACAACATTTGAGTAGAAATTGAGTATACACTATAGGATCAAACACCTAACATTAACAAAAGATAGGGAATCCTTTAGGATAGTCTTATTCAACGTTACATTTCAAGGAAATATCATGGATATGTCGAGACAACTTTTTATAAAAAGATAATTTCTTTTATAAAAATATCTATAAAAGTAAATGTGTGTGTATAAAATGGTGATACATATATACATATATATACATATATATATATATATATATATATATATATATATATATATATATATATATATATATATATATATATGTATA
>NW_017671847.1:75819-79590 GCF_001879085.1 Nicotiana attenuata | reverse complement strand
TATATATGTATATAAACTGATTAAATGAAACGCCCGAACTTACATATTCCCCCATTCACTTTTACTTGTCCATTACACAAAAAAAATATGTTTTCACTTGTATTTGTCCATTTTAGCAAATAAAGAGACGATTTTTTTTTCATGTTTTACCTCAATCATTAAATATTTCATTCCCCAAATCATTTTTTAAGATATTTTGAAATGCTATCATTACTATGGGTATTATGATAAAATGTGTATTTTATTTATTATTTTTTAAGTGTTGGTCCAAGTGAAGTTTGTTTTGATGATTGATAAAGGAACTCAAGCATGAACCAGGTTCATACACAGTGAACACAGATACGGGCAGACTACAAGCACAAGGCATGCACGTGAAGGACATAAGCTTAAGTGGTTATATGTAATATCTCCTGAACGAAAAAGTTGCATAATTGATAAGGAGAAGGACTACTTACTCGAAGAGAACACTATCCAAGATAAGGGAGGAGTTAGAAGTTGCAGATAACTAGAACTCTTCCACCAAGGAAGGGTATAGTATTGGAACTCTAGTTATTTTCTATTTTACTAACTCTATAAATTGCAGGATGTTTTTATTTTTACAGGTATACACAAACACTGAAGTTAAACGTGAGTTGAGAGCAAAATAGCAAGGCATTTTGCAAGCAATTCTTGTGTGATTCAAGTGTGCGAACCTGAAGCTACATGAACCAGATAGAAGAACCAGTTCCAAGTGTCTGTCTTTTATTCTAGTTTAATTGTAGTAGGGCTTTTCAAATTGTACCTTTCAGCTTTATTTTAGAAGCAATTGTATTAGGTACTCTGAGTATTGTATTCAAGTTAGAGTTAACTTGAAGTTGTCGCAACATTTAGAGGCTAGTTGCCACAACGGGATTAGAAGTAATCCTTAGGTTTACAAAGAATTTTGTAAATGTTGTTTTGGCTCAGCGATTTAGTGAAGTGTTGGGGAAAATCCTACTAAGTAGTAGGTCGTGATTTTTTTACCTTTTGAGCCGGGTGTTTTTCACGTAAAAATACTTGTGTTCTTTACTTTTCGCATTTACTATTTTCGCAACAGTAGTATAAGGAACACATAGAAGAACCAAGTTCTTCTATTATCTATGCACGCGAAATATTGAACACCACACAAATCCCCTCTTGTGTGGTATTGAAGTATAAAATATCAATTGGTATCATAGCAGATTATACTTGAAAAGGCTAACACCTTAGAAGAAGATCAAGATGAGTGCACCATCTGGAAACTGGGAAGGGTAATCCACTGCTAGGTCACCACTCTTTAATGGCCAGAACTACTCTTAGTGGAAAAACATGATGAGAGATCACATTATAGGAGAGGACTATGAGCTATGGGACATTGTCACTGATTGTCCACTAGCTACTCTGAAGAAAAATGCTGAAGGGGTAGATGTGCCAAAAACAAGAGCAGATTGCACTACTGAGGACTTGAAGAAATGGGAGAAAAATGCTAAAGCCAAAAAATGGATTGTTTGTGGACTTGGTCTAAATGAGTACAGCAGAATCCAAAGTTGTACCACTGCTAAGCAAATTTGGGACACATTGCAAATGGCTCATGAAGGTACACCTCAGGTGAAGAGATCCAAAGGAACTCTACTGTATTCTCAGTATGGGAACTTTGCTATGAAGGAAGGATAAACCATTTAAGAAATGTACACAAGTTTCACTACACTAACAAATGAGCTAAAATCTTTTGGAATGATTATTTCTGAAGAAGATAGAGTCGAGAAGATACTGACTAGGGTTTTGCCCATCACTTGGGAGAGAAAAATCACTGCCATCCAGGAATCAAAGATTATTGCCACTCTCCTAATGGATGAATTAATTGGTAATCTCACTGCCTATGAACTTAGGAGATAAACCATGAAAATGGATGTACTTAAGAAGGAAAGGAGCTTGGCACTCAGGATCACTAAAGGTTCATATCTGGAAGATGAGGAAATGCCTATAATCACCAAGGACTTCAAGTAGTACTTAAGGAGAGGAAAGGGTTCTTTAAGAAGTGGAAGCAATAGCAAGTCAGAAGCTCCTGAGAAGTAAACCAATGATGGCTGCTACAAGTGTAGAAAGACTGATCACCACATCAAGAATTGTCCTTTGTGGGAAAATGAATGGAAGAAGGAAAGAGCTGAATGAAGGAACAGGAAGAAGGAACAAGTTCAACCCAAGAAAAGCAACAACAAAGGAACAACCAAGGCTTTGGTTGCTGCTTGGGGAGAAAGCTCAGATGATGATGATGAGGATGAACAAGCACTTATGGCCATTGGAGAATCTGATGAAGAAACTGAGGTAAGTGTCCTTCATCTCAAAGAAAAGATTAAATTATTGTCTAAAGAACGATTATCTAAGTTACTACTAGAACTAATTAATGAATCTAAGGATGTAAACAACAAAAAAGAACAACTGTCTAAACAATGTACAATTTTGAAGGCTAAGTGCAAAAACCTAAAACTTAAGGTTAGTGAAACTGTAAGTGAAAATACTATGTTGAAGAACTAGGTGCATGCACTTGACTCAACTGTCCTAGAGCTTAGATCTAAAAATCTAACATTGCTGAAGGTATGGTCATAAATGAGGCCTTTCAAGTCGCCGCTTTCATTGAGAAATTACCTCCGTTGTGGAAAGATTTTAAGAACTATCTAAAACACAAGCGGAAGGAGATGACACTTGAAGACTCGATTGTGCGTTTGAGGATAGAAGAAGACAACAAAAATGCTGAAAAGAAGTCACGTGGGAACTCGACAATAATGGGGGCTAACATTGTTGAGGAGGCGCCATAAACTAAGAAGAGAAAGAAGGCTTCTGGACCAAAGAACTACCCAAGCAAGAAGAAGTTCAAGGGTAATTGCCACAACTGTGGAAAATCTGGGCATAAGGTTGTGGATTGTCGTGCACCAAAGAATGATAAGAAGAAGAAGAATCAAGCTAACATGGTTGAAAAAGCTGAAGAAATGGAGGACTTGTGTGCCATGTTGTCTGAATGCAACTTGGTAGGAAATCCTAAAGAATGGTGGATAGATTCTGGAGCCACCCGCCATGTTTGTGCTAACAAGGAGTTATTTTCTTCTTATGCCCCCGCAGGACCCGACGAGACAATTTTCATGGGAAATTCGTCTACATCCAAAATTGAAGGAGTTGGCAAGATTGCGTTGAAGATGACGTCGGGAAAAATAGTGACTCTAAACCAAGTTCTCCATGTTCCAGAAATTCGCAAGAATCTTGTGTCGACTTCACTTCTTGTCAAGAATGGATTCAAATGTATTTTTGTTTCCAATAGTGTTGTACTAAGTAAGAATGATATGTATGTAGGAAAGGTTACCTGAATGAGGGCCTTTTTAAGCTAAATGTAATAGCAGTTCCTATCAATAAAGTGAATGCTTCTTCTTACTTACTTGAGTCAAACACTTTATGGCATTCGCGTTTAGGACACGTCAACTTCAAAACATTGCGAAAGATGATAAATTTAGAAGTATTGCCAAAATTTGATTGCATTAATTCCAAATGTCAAATATGTGTGGAATCAAAGTATGCTAAGCATCCTTATAAGTCCGTTGAAAGGAATTCAAGTCCTTTAGACTTAATTCACACAGATATTTGTGACATGAAGTCAACACCATCTCGCGGTGGGAAAAAGTATTTTATTACTTTTATTGACGATAGCACGAGATATTGCTATGTTTATTTACTTAATAGTAAAGATGAGGCAATTGATGCTTTCAAGCAATACAAGAGTGAAGT
>NW_017671847.1:16305-75802 GCF_001879085.1 Nicotiana attenuata | reverse complement strand
ATTCACCTTTTTGAAGAAATATATTTGGAAAAATGGCATTATTCACCAACAACTGCCCCCTTACTCTCCACAATCTAACGGAATTGCGGAGAGAAAGAATCGAACATTGAAGGAGATGATGAATGCGTTGCTGATAAGTTCTGGCTTACCACAAAACTTGTGGGGGGAAGCTATACTTACAGCTAACCGAATAATCAACCGTGTACCTCATAGTAAAACACAGTCCATTCCTTATGAAAAGTGGAAAGGAAGGAAGCCCAGCTTGAAATACTTCAAAGTGTGGGGGTGTCTAGCTAAGGTACAAGTTCCTAAACCTAAAAGGGTTAAGATAGGTCCAAAAACGGTTGATTGTGTATTTATTGGATATGTAACCAATAGCAAGGCATATCGTTTTCTGGTTCATAAGTCAGAAAATCCAGAGATTCACGTTAATACGATAATAGAATCAGATAATGCTGAATTCTTTGAAACTATTTATCCGTATAAAAAGGAAAGTGAAGTGACCTACCAAAAGTCAAAACGACCTCGGGAGGAAATAACAGATGGTATGCCTAATGAAGAAAATCCGAGAAGAAGTAAACGTCAACGGACATCTACTTCATTCGGTCCAGATTTTCTGACTTTTCTGTTAGAAAATGAGCCTCGTACCTTCAAGGAAGCAATGTCTTCCTCAGAAGCACAATATTGGAAAGAAGCTGTCAATAGTGAAATAGAATCCATATTGAGCAACCATACCTGGGAATTGGTTGATCTTCCTCCAGGTAACAAAACATTGGGTTCTAAATGGATTTTCAAGAAGAAAATGAAAGACGATGGTACTATTGACAAATACAAGGAAAGACTTGTTGTCAAAGGATTTAGACAACGAGAAGGTCTTGACTATTTTGACACATACTCGCCGGTAACAAGAATTACATCCATTCGGATGCTAATAGCATTAGCCGCCTTGTATGATCTTCAAATCCATCAAATGGATGCAAAAACAGCCTTCTTAAATGGTGATTTAGAGGAAGAAATCTACATGGACCAACCTGAAGGGTTTGTAGTTCCGGAAAAAGAAAAGAAGGTGTGTCGTCTTGTTAAGTCTCTTTATGGACTAAAACAAGCACCCAAGCAATGGCATGCGAAATTTGACCAAACAATGTTGTCAAATGGCTTTAAGATTAATGAATGTGATAAATGTGTTTACATTAAGAACGTTCCAAATCATATAGTCATTGTTTGCATATATGTTGATGATATGCTAATAATGAGCAAAGACATTGCCGACATTCAAGCTACTAAGCGCATGCTTGCTAGTAAGTTTGATATGAAAGACTTAGGAGTTGCCGATGTAATTCTAGGAATTAAAATCAAGAGGACTCCTCAGGGTCTAGCTTTGTCTCAATCACATTACGTGAAAATGGTACTTGAAAAATTCAAACATTTGGAATTTAGAAGTGCAAGAACTCCAATTGACTTAAATCATCATCTTATAAAGAATAAAGGTGAAAGTACGTCTCAATTGGAGTATGCTCGTGTGTTGGGAATCTTAATGTACATCATGAACTGTACACGACCTGATATAGCTTGTGCGATAAGTAAACTTAGTCGATTCACAAGTAATCTCAACAAACATCACTGGGTAGCAATGAAACGAGTTTTGGGATATTTGGAATATACCCAAGACTACGCTTTGCACTACAATAAATATCCTGCGGTTATCGAAGGATATAGTGATGCTAATTGGATAACCGGCTTAACAGAAACAAAGTCCACAAGTGGATATGTGTTTACTGTTGGTGGAGGAACAGTATCTTGGAAGTCTTCCAAACAAATGTGCATCGCTCGCTCTACAATGGAATCAGAGTTTATAGCTTTGGATAAAGCCGGTGAAGAAGCTGAATGGCTTCGAAATTTCTTAGAAGACATTCCGTTCTGGCCAAAACCTTTGGCTCCTATTTGCATACATTGCGATAGTGAGGCTGCAATAGGACGGGCAAGGAGCGTTATGTATAACTGAAAGTCTTGTCATATACAACGAAGACATAACACCGTTAGACAACTACTTTCTAGTGGAATTATCACTATTGATTATGTAAGATCAAAGGATAATGTGGCGGATCCGCTTATAAAAGGCTTAACTAGAGAGGGAGTTGAGAAATCATCTAAGGGAATGGGACTATGGCCGAGGACAAGTCAACATGGCGGTAACTCTACCTAGAATTTTGGATGTTCCGAGATCTAGGTTCAAGGAGCTCAAACAAAGTTGTGATTGATCGGTTCAACATTGTCAAAGTAAAATCTTTGGTCCCTTCTCATGATGAAGACAATGTTCAGTAACAAGGATAGAACTTTACACGTTCTTTAATGATTACCTAAGTTTGATGTGGTAGTTATCAAATAGTGTCAATCTAAAGGATTACACGTTTAGGAATCACCTATGTAAGTGTGAAGTGGAAGTCACTTCAATGAGAATTCTGTAAGGCCAATTCTCTACGCACTTATGAGATCAGGCGGTGTTCATGGCTGAAACGAACACAACAATGAGAACTAAAAGACGGTTAAGGGTTGATTGTGTGACATATGGTTGTCTAGGTATACACTAAAGTTCGACGGTTCAAAGATATCAAATCTATCGATTGACCGAGTATATCCGACATATGTTCACTACGGAAAGTTCAAAGGGAAACCTACTTATCCAGATGCAATTAATCCTTACTTGCAAATCACACAGCTTTCATCTATGATCTTTCTTGATACAGCCATTTCCATTCATGTGGGGGATTGTTGGACTTTAGGCCATTGGGCTTTAAAGTAGAAGAAGTGTGAATTGGAAATGGAGGGAAATAAAATGGAGGGAAAAAATGAAAATTTGAAGAAGTGAACTTTTGTCTTGCACTTTGTCCCTCATTGGTGAGGGACAATCACATTTGTGTGCTTATATATAGAATCACTTCTTAAAGCTCTTAAAAGGAGTTGAAGAGAATGAACCCTCGCGCCGTCGTCGTCGCTCGCTCGGCTCGGCTTTGGCTTTGGATTTGGATTTGGATTTGGATTTGGAAAATGATCGATAAGATTATTTTTGGACAAAATTTATTTAATTATTTAATAATTAATTAAATGCCAAATCACTGCTGAAAAATCGCCAGAACCCTGCTGAAGATTCAGAGGGACTCTCTGGCCGCGGTTCTGCCGTAACCGCGGTAGAACCGCGGCAGGCAGATTCAGAGAGCCTCTCTGACCGCGGTTCTGCCGTAACCGCGGTAGAACCGCGGCAGGCAGCGTATTCTTCTGAAAAGGCACCTTTTCCAGACACCTCTTCTGATAATTGCCTATAAATTCTGAGGCAAGGCTCCATTTCTACACACGAAAAACACTCCAGAACTTCTTTCTTTTTGAATATATTGCATCCTAATTCGCAGTCACTCTCTCTCCAATTCGTAAGTGTGATTTTGCTCCGTTCTTTGAGTTCGTTGGGATCCTGCAGTTTGTATTGCCACTGTTGCAGGAAGGTTTATTCCGTTTTATCCTGGGAGGATTTAATCCATTACTTTGGCAACTTGTGAGGGGGTAAAAATCCTTAAGGACACACAAGAAACTTGTGGACTCGGAATATTTCTTATTCTCTACTATTTTCCAGATTTCTTTAATTCTTCTAACAGTTTTTTTTTCTTTTCTGATCTTGTGTTTTAACACAGTAACGCTCACAAATATCTCCCGAACGAAAAGGTTGCATAATTGATAAGGAGAATGACTCCTTACTCGAAGAGAACACTACCCAAGATAAGGGAGGAGTTAGAAGAGATAACTAGAACTTTTCCACCAAGGAAGAGTATAGCATTGGAACTCTAGTTATTTCCTATTCTACTAACTCTATAAATTGCAGGATGTTTTCATTTTTATAGCTACGCACAAGCACTGAAGTTAAATGTGAGTTGAGAGCAAAATAGCAAGGCATTTTGCAAGCAATTCTTGTGTGATTCAAGTGTGCGGACCTGAAGCTACATGAACCAGATAGAAGAACCAGTTCCAAGTGTCTGTCTTTTATTTTAGTTCAATTGTTGTAGGACTTTTCAAATTGTGCCTTTCAGCTTTATCTAGAAGCAATTGTATTAGGTACTCTGAGTATTGTATTTCAAGTTAGAGTTAACTTAAAGTTGTCGCAACAGTTAGAGGCTAGTTGTCACAACGGGATTAGAGATAATTCTTAGGTTTACAAAGAATTTTGTAAATGTTATTTTGGCTAGTAATTTAGGGAAGTGCAAAGTCCATTAAACAAGTAAAAGTGAACATATAATAAAAAGAAAATGTTGGACAAATTGGATTAAACATAGGAATTATATCCATAACCCGTGAGCAGTAGCTGAGGTTAGGTACGCTTGGATGCTCAAGTGGCCCGACGTAATATTCATTGAATACACCATTATTATTTGAATAGTTAAATAACTATTTGTTTAATAAATTTTTTCTTTCAGCTATTTTTTACTTTTTTATATTGTAAGAAGTAATAATTTATAGTTTACAATGTAATTTATAAACTTATAAAAAGTTAATATAGATGTATAAATTCACATTAAAAGATAGTCAAGCAGATGCTTTGACTTTGACTTTATGCTACAAAAATCAATATGTGCGGTCTAAATTAGGTCAGTCTCACAGGAAGGAAAGGAAGCAAAATTCCATGTTGACAAGTAGGGGTGTACAAAGAAAATCGATAAATCGCACCAAATCGATAATTTGAGTTAAATCGAAAAAAAAAAAATACGATTGTGATTTGGTTTGGTATTGAAAAAAAAATTACGACCATAATTGGTTTGATTTGATTTTTACTAAAAAAAATCTCAACAAAAAAAACGAAAGAACTAATCAAGATCAATAGGAAGCTAGGAATCTATTGACAAAGTTCATGCCACGACGATCTATATGGAAGAGAAGTTTTGTTGATACTTTCCTCTTGGGAATCTTTTTTCTATGTCTTTCTCCAACTCCGGATGAGTAAACCGAAATCAAACCAACCCGATAGTATATATATACAATTTTTAAAATTATTTATGCATATAAATATTTATTGTAATGCAATTTATAAATAATTCTTAAACTTTTTCACATATCTTTTAACGTATTTACGTATTATTTCAAGTTTGGACTTAACATTATTGAATGGTAAATAAACTTTATACCCCCTGAGCTATAGACCAAATCCCCGTTACACACTTTTTGCGGATAAAAATCATCTTACACACTCAACCTTTCCAGAGTGTGCCTAAGACACACTACTTTTTACAACTGGCAAGTGCGTGTATTACACCTAAAAGTGGCGAGTGAATGCAAATTTCTTGGGTCTGAACCATTATCTAAATGCCACATGTTAATGTTTTTTTTATTTTTAATTTTTTTATTTCATATCTTTTTTTTTCTTCATATTATTATATCTCCAAATAATTTGGTCCCTCTTCCACACCCTATCACCCCACCTGTTTTTTTTTAGGGTTTAGCACTCAAACTTGAAGCCTTGGCATAGGTTGAAAAGGCTGCAACTCTTGATTGTATAAAATATGCAGCATTCAACATTAGGTCCCCATCTGTCTCCATTTCCGTTTCTTCCATTCACTTTCTGCTGCATCCCCATGCTTATTCGCCTATATATAGTTCTAACGAAACTCGAATTTCTTGTATAATTTTGTTTCCAAATCTATCATTTATCTGGTGGAGTGTAATGAAAATCTGAAATTCTTGTGTATTTTTCTTTTGAATGGGTATGAAGAAAGAGGATTATGGTATTTGTGGGTTTTTGTTCAAAAACATAATGCTGTTGTTGGTAATTGCTATGACAGTAATGGTGATAAGGTGGTGACAATGATGATTTTAATGATGGAAAAAGCTCTAATGGAGAAGATGACTGAAAATAGGGTTGGGGAAGATGAGAGATCCTTTTATATTTTATATTTCTTAAGAAAGAATTATTAATTAGGGTGTTAATTTAGTATTTTACTTTTTTCGTTGAGTTATAACACGTGTCACAATGTTATTGGTGCGTGATATCACAAAAATTTTAAAACACTGGCCAACAAAAAAGTGGTGCGTCTTAGGCACACTCTGGAAAGGTTGAGTGTGTAAGGTGATTTTTGTCCACAAAAAGTGTGTAACGGGATTTGGTCTATAGGTCAGGAGGTAACTTATGTATTTTACCTTTAGTTTTACATTGGTTTATAATAAAATGCATAACTTAGTTTATCTTCTTTTTTATTGCTTAGTTGTGCAAGTAGTAGACTTATTAGCTAAACTTATTTTAGCATGACCTATATAGTATTTTTAGATTATGTTAATTTTTATTATGCCTTATTAATTAGCAATATCTTCTATGCAATTTTATTATCTTGTTACTGAATGTTTTAGTATCATGGTATGACTTATCTCATAATATTTTGTTATTTTCTTGAAAAATACACTATATAGTTGTATCTTAGTGGGACTAAAGAAATATTTAGAGCACATTACATATTTTGTGCTATGAAGAGTTTATTGGAGAAAAACTCTAAAACTCGGGAAAAACCGAAAAACCCGAGAAAAAATAAACGAGATTGAAAAACCCGACTTTGTTGGTTTGTTTTGGTTTATAGATTTAAAAACCCGACACCATTAGTTTGGTTTGATAATTGAAAAATCCGAACCACCCCGATCTATGTACACCCTATTGACGAGTACGCCTCTCGGCCAGTTACAAGATTCCAACCAAGCTTCATGCCCGGTAAGAGTGTATCAGTTGGCTGATCAAAACTGTGTCATAGGAAATTGTCACCAGCAGCTTCTTTTACTACAAGATTTCCAGAATTCAGCAACTGTCCAATGGGATTCTGCACAGATCTAGAGGTATTAGTTGACTGAGAAGGGCAAGAAGTCCTGGCTCGATGACCTTAAGGATACCTGATCCACTTGTCAAAGGAGCTTCTCTGTTGGCAACCCACACCACTGTCCTAACAGATATGTTCTTGTACCACATGCCCACATAACGAAGCTTAGAATTACCCGGACTGAAGAACCCCATTTTGAAGGTTCCGCCAAATAAAGTAATATTGGCATCGCCATCTTTCAGAAAATGAGTTGTAGTTATGGTATCTGTAGTGCCAAAGCTGCGGTGGATGGGATACAACTACAGGAGCAAGGATAACTGAAAACTTTCCATTAGTAATGCCGTCATACTTCGATATCCAATCACCGTTGCGTTATCTTTAATTTCTCTATGTCAATGCAGCACAGATAGTGTTGACACTTGTTTGCAGACAGTGAATAATACTCTTTTTAGTAATGTTTACCCTTAAAAATGAGTAACAATTCAATTTGTATGCGATTTAAAGGATACGTGATTTATTAATTCAATATAAATGATTTAAGAACAACGAGTAATTAAATTAAAGAGAGAATGAACGCTCAAACCAAACGTAACGTGACGGTCAAACCAGGTCTTAAGCTGAACACTGAAACCCGGTCTCAATCGGACCCTCGATATGGGCTCGGTTGCAATTAAAGAAAAGAATAGTTGAAGAACACTATGAATGATAGCTAGAAGACAGAAATGAGCTTTTATTGATTTGATATACGTGTCAATAATGTGTTAAAATGAAAAAATTCTCCCCTTTATATAGTAGGGAATTCCGGTCCTAATACAAGTCTAAATAAGGTAAAAATCTTCTTTTTTGGTAAATGACAATCCGCTGTTGATATCGAACGGGATTTATACCGCAATATCCGGTTGAGGGCATAAATTACAGCTCCTTACTTGTCATGCCCAACCGTTCCTCCTTTTCCCGTGGTCCCGAAACTTTACTTGGCCGGCCCGTTGTTTTGCCGTGCCCGATCCTAGATGCATCGTTCTTTCCTCTCGAGTTCAGATACGAGGGATCCTTCAGCCTTGCTTGTAGTTGCATCGGACAATGCTTCTCTCTCGTTCCTTATTAGGAATCAGGGAAAATATTGCCCCCAATTTTAACCGTATATAGATAGTCTCCTCGCTTTCCGGAGAGCATGTTTATCGAAGTGACGGGAACTGATTAACCTAGTTCCTTCTATCGTACTCTATAACCGAGTCGATGGGTCAGTGAAATGTCCCATCAATCACATAGTTCTAACATTGGACACATGTCAGCCGCCGGTTGACCGTCCTCGAATGCGAGACATCACGCATTGATTACCCCCTCTATAAAAGCTTCGGTCCTTTTTTAAGTTTTTTTTACTTTCCGAATCCAGAACTCCTTAATTTACCCCTAGACTTTTCACTTGTTCTTAACCCTTCAAATCTTCATACATTGTTCTATATATCTTCATATCTTCATCTTCCCATCTTTAAATCTTCATACTTCATCCTTAAATCTTAAAGTTTGACCTTCAAACCTTCATCTTCATCTTCAAATCCTCATATTTCACAGAACGCGCCGGCGAAGACTTCAAAATCTGTGCCCCAACAGACCATTCATTCAACTTCTAACTCGGCCACGGATGCTGAGGTGGTCGTACCAGAAGTGACCCCGGAACCTCCCCTGAAGAACTTCGTCCCCGGAGACTGTTCAATAGAAAACGACTTCAAGGTCAAAAATGCATCCATTCAACAGGATCGAGGCGAGTAGGTATGGAGGTATATATGCTCCATCATCGAGGACACGGTCCCTACGGTTCCAGAGGACTACAAATGGGAGAGCAAAGAAGTGGTCGTCCCCGGTTCTTATGAGGACATCACCACATATTTGGAGGGGTATCTAAGTGTTTACACATCTCTTCACACTGCTCCGATGGACCCCATAATCCTTGATTTTTGCAGAAGGTACGAGGTTTGCCTCGGCGCCGGTGGACCTCCTCCGCCACTTTGTTAATAACACCGAGGCACCTCGGTTCACCATCGATCACCTGCTTCATCTCTATAGTTCCCGAATCTTTCTAGGGGGACAAATCAAGCTCATTCGTCTGGCGAAGAAAGCTCCATTCTCAAGCATTGACGACAATAGGGATCGAGGCTGGCAAGGGATATTCGTTCGGGTGAAAACCGAGGATCTCATTCCTTCCGAGTTCAAGCCATTCCCTGAAAAGTGGAACCTAGCTCGTAAGTTCCTCTCTTTCTCGAGTATTTAGAATTTCTTGTGAATTTATGTTCTTCTTTTTCATTGACTGTTTCTATCATCGTGCAGCAGTCCCGAGTCCCCTACGCAGCACCCCACTTTAAAGAGTGGGTCGAGGGGATCTGCGCGCAGATGTCGTATTTCGAACGCGAATGCCGCAAGCTCTCGAAGGGTAAGTGGGAGGTCCGTTGCCTTGGTGAGTGCTCTTCCCAACCAAACTTACTTACATATTCAACTGTTTTTCTCTAAATCCCTCTCTTTCTTTCGTAGGTTTGCCCAAGACCATTGAGCTCCGGGCATTGGACGAGGACGAAGATGAGGCTTCGTCTTCACCTGATAAACCCTCCGCTTCGGGACAGCCTGAGACTGTTGAGAAGAAGGAGGAGGAGAAGAAGAAGTGAAAAAAAAGAAAGTCTTTGGGATCCCCGGACGCCGAAACCAAGAAAAAGAGGGTAGCGGTCCGGTCCCGAAAGAGCAACAAGAGGAGTACCCGGGCTAGGGTACTGGACCCTAATTCCCTCCATTGGCTTAGAGACTTCCCTACAAATGACGATATAGAGTTTGTTGCCCATGGGCCGGCTATTGATGAAGAAGGGCAGGCAGCGATCGGGGAAAGTGACCGAGAGGTCGACCTATCTTTGGCTCGGGAACTCGAAGGAAAACCAGTGGCTATGGCCTCCCGAGAAGCTACTCCTACTCCAAGGGAATTCACCAGCGTCATTGATATCACGGGAATGCCGTCCCACACAGAGTCTTTATTCGATGAGGCTCAAGACATCAAGAAGAAACTGAACGAGATATCGCGGGCCATAGATGAGGCCCTAAACATGTTTATTGAGGGCATGGACATGGGCGCATTGGAGGATTACTCCGGATTTGGTCACCCGGAGATCCCGAAAAAAGACGTAAAAAAGACGTACCATCGGAACCAGGCGGGCCAAGCTTGAGCAGAAGCTGGTGAAGCAGTTCCCTGCTCCGAGCATGGACCCCGACCGCAAGAGGACGGTCGTGTTTACAATCCCGGCAGATACCCGGGTACTGTTTGGACCGGTTGGCATAGCCAGTTATCTTTGTTGCTTGGTGACTGAAGAGGATCAGGAGAAGATAAATGAGGTGAGCGCACGGAACCTCTTCAACCAGGCACAACAGGCGCTGAACGGGGTACGCTTCTCTTTCCTTGTGAACTTCACGTAGTTCCTTTAACCTTATCATTTTGTTCATGATCTCATTACTTTATTTTTTAGGCCTCGGTTCTTTATCATGAATCCTTCGGTCTCGGATGGAAATGAGCCAGCTCGAGTTCGAGCTCAAGGAGCATGCCCAACAAAAGGACATGTATAAGGCTCTTAGCGAGCAAAAAGGCGAGGCCCTCAAGGACCTCCCCATTCTCCAAGATAAGCTACAAAAAGCTCAAAAGGAGGCTTCATCTGTTAAATGCGAGCACTCCGTATTGGTCGAGGTAAGGATATTTGAGCTTAAAAACAAAAGTTTAAGCATAATATCTAATGACGCAACCTCGCAGGTCCAAGAGAAAATAGACTTGATTGACCATCTACGCGCCGAGATTGACGAGCTCAAAGCTTTGGCCGAGACGTTGAGGAGTAGTATGGACCTTCCGGCCTCGGAAAAGGAGGCTACCAAAGAGGAGTTGGCATCGGTCAAGGACCAGCTCCGGGTGGCGAAGGATAAGGCCGACAAGTGGTCTCGGCTAAATGATGAGCTCCGAGAACAACTGGGTTCAGTTGTTTTAGAACGGGACGACCTTGGCCGGGGTATACCACGTTGAAGTCCAAGTAAGAGGTAGCCTCGATCAATTTCTGCGAGGTCGAGGAGATGCTGGCCCAATACAAAACCGACGTGGAATAGCCGAGGCCCGCTTAATAACAAAGGCTGAGTACGTAAAGTGGCTATCCCAGAGGGAGACCCTCGAGGAGATTCAGGCCCGGGGGTTTGATCTGTCAGCCGAGATTGAAGAGGCCAAGAGGCTTGAGGTCGGGGCAAAAGAGCTATATGAGCCCGAGGGTTCCGGCGCTGAGTCGGGCTCTGGTGAAGATTAGGCAGAGATGCCTTAGCTTATTTTTTCGTTTTCTTTTGTACATTTTTTTGTTTATTTTGAGGTTGTTTATCGTGCCTTTGTAAATATTTTTGGAATATATAAGATTTTCCCTTCGGCTATACTACGTCTTTTACTTTTCAGTATATGATTGCAACTTTTTATTTGAAGATTGTCATTAATGCCTTAGTATAAAATTGGACATAATCTAGAGTACTCGACCCCCGCATCCCAAATGAGGCCCGATTTCGATAATAACTCTGAGTTTCTTGGGCTTCAAAATACTCGATAAAAATGAAGACCTTTAAGATACTTGAGTGTTTAGTCGCACACGACGGTGTATTGCCGAGGGTAACTACTTAATAGGTTTTAATCACATGTAAGGGCCTTACTTTATGAGTACGGACTTGGACGTCTCCGAGCCATTTTAAGTTGGCCGTAGCCTTTCATGTACGGGACCTGCCTAATAGGCTCGGTGCCTCTGGGATTCGATAGCCCGGGTTGTCCAATCTTTTTATCGGACAACAGTCCCCGACTCAAGGAGGCCCGTAGGCTCTAGGATGTAGTATCCGTTATTAATTTTAAGTGACTAAACGAATATATCTACGGTGTAAATGCGACGTGATAAAATATAGAGGGCAAATTTCTTTCATTACTTTGCATGTATAGTACATAATCGGAGACGCATAAGCTTTCTGCCTTGGCAAGAATGAGCTATGTGGGTACGGTTCGTTTGACCGTTTGACCATTACAACGAATTCTAATAATTGAGCCTTGGATTTTAATATCAAATGATAACACGTTCTAAGGATCCTAACTTAGGGGGTAATGCGTTAATGGCCCCCAGTATTTGAGACTGAACTTGTGAGGGCTCGAATACTATTGGTCTAGTACGAGTTATCAGTAACTCCGACCTTAGGACAACCTTCAAAACTAAGTTAGCATATTTTACTATTGCCTCGATAAAAACCTTGCCGTAAAACTCACTTCGGAAAAAATTGGTCCAAGGAAAAAAGAGTACAACACGTGCCTTCATACCTAATAGTCAATTTTGCCATCGGCCGAGTACCTCCATAAGTTAGTCCATAGTATAAGAAATTTCAAAGGGAGTTGTATCATAGCAGTAGTACCGCTTTAAGTATTCCGCGTTCCAGTTGTTCGGTAGTTGCACACCGTTCCTTGACTTGAGCTTATATGAACCTTTCCCGGTTATTCCGGCGACTCTATACGGACCTTCCCAGTTCAAGACTAGTTTCCCGTCATTTGGGTTCTTGGTGTGTAGCGTTACTTTCCTTAACACCAAGTCCCCGACTTGGAAATGTCGAAGGTTAGCTCTTCGGTTGTAGTACCTCCCCACTCGCTGCTTTTGGGCAGCCAACCGGACTAGGGCAGATTCTGTCCTTTTGTCCAATATGTCCAAACTCGTGGTCATGGCCTTGCCGTTTGACATCTCAGTAGAATACTGGAACCTTAGGTTTGGTTCCCCCACCTCGACCGGGATTAGGGCTTCCGCGCTGTAGAATAGACAAAACATGGTCACACGGGTACTTGACTTCGAAGTCGTTCGGTATGCCCACAAGATTTCAGGTAAGATTTCTTTCCACTTTCCCTTCGAATCGGTCAATATCTTCTTCAATTTTTGGAGTATAATTTTGTTCGTTGACTCTGCTTGTCCGTTCCCACTAGGGTGGTGAGGTGTTGATAATATCTTTTTGATTTTGTGGTCTTCGAGAAACTTACATACCTTGCTACCGATGAACTGCTTTCTGTTGTCACAAACGATCTCGGCCGGTAACCCAAATCGACATATTAAGTGATCCAAGATGAATTCGATGACCTCTTTCTCCCGAACCTTCTCGAAAACCTGAGATTTGACCCACTTGGAGAAGTAATTGGTCATAAGTAGTATATATTGAGCTTTACCGGGCGCCGGGACCGACGATGTCCATCCCCCATTTCATAAACGGCCATGGAGATAGCACGGGGTGAAGCATTTCTCCTGGTTGATAAATCATTGAGGCGTGTCTTTGGCACTCGTTGGATTTTCATACAAAGTATTTCGCATCCTTCTCCATCTCATTGTAGTAGTAACAGGCTTTGATAAATTTTCGAACCAGGGACTCACTTCTATCAAGTGGTTCCGCGGGTGCCCTCGTGTATTTCTCTCATGGTGTAGTTAGTCTCCCCCGGACACAAGCACCTAGCTAATGGCCCAAAAAAGGATCTTCTGAACAATTTTCCCACAACCAAGCTGAACCTCGCAGCTTTGGCGCGTAGGGCTCTTGACTCCTTAGGGTCCAATGGTAATTTTCCTTTCTTTAGGTAGTCTATGTATTTATTTCTCCAGTCCCAAGTCAAGCTTGTCGAGTTCACCTCAGCGTTACCCTCTTCTACCACCGAGTTCATAAACTGCACCACTACCCCTGAGTCGAATTCATCGGAGTCGACAGACGACCCCAAGTTTGCCAATGCATCGGCCTCGCTATTTTGATCCCGAGGTATGTGTTGTAGATTCCATTCCTTAAATTGGTGTAAGCTCACCTGCAACTTATTCAAGTACCTCCACATTTGTTCCTCTTTTACTTCAAACGTCCTGTTGACTTGGTTTAAGACAAAGAAGGAGTTACATTTGGCCTCAATCACTTTGGCCCCCAGGCTCTTATCCAGCTCTAGACCTACAATTATAGCTACATACTCGGCTTTGTTGTTAGTAAATTTTATAGTTCTAATAGACTATCAAATTAAGTTACCCGTAGGTGGTTTTAATTGATACCGAGCCTAGACCCTTCGAATTAGAAGCACCGTTTGTGAATGGGGTCTAGATCCCTAAGCCAATCCCCGATCCAATCCCGAGGTGAGAAGTAATTCCTTCTCGGCCTCGGGGAACAACGTTGGCGTAAATTCCACCACAAAGTCCGCCAAAATCTGAGATTTTATGGCGGTCTGGGGTTTGTACTCGATATCGTACCCGCTAATTTCTATGGCCTATTTGGCCAACTGGATTGAGAGCTCGGGCTTATGCATGACATTCCTCAGCGGGTACGAGGTCACTACACTTATGGGGTGGCATTGGAAGTACGATTCTAATTTCCTATAAGCTCTTAATAAGGCGAGCGCTAATTTTTCTAAGTGGATACCTTGTTTTGGCATCGCCTAGGATTCTACTAACATAATAAATAGGAAATTGTGTACCTTCTTCTTCCCGGACCAGGACACCATTTACCACCAAATCGAAAATCGCCAAGTAGAGGTATAGATATTCGTCTGCCTTCGGAGTGTGTAGCAAGGGAGGGCTCGACAGGTATCACTTGAGTTCTTCTAAAGTTTGCTAGCATTCCGGGGTCCAAGAGAAGTTGTTCTTCTTTTTCAATAGTGAGAAAAACCAATGGCTCTTATCCGATGATCTTGAAATAAATCGGCCTAACGCGCCTATCTACCCGGTCAATCTTTGTACTGCCTTAACATTGCCAACTACGGTGATGTCTTCTATGTCTTTATTTTGTCTGGGTTGAGCTCTATTCCCTGGTTAGATACCATGAACCCGAGGAACTTGCCCGAGCTGAACCCGAAGGCACTTTTCCGGGTTTAGCTTCATGTTATACTTCTTCAATATGTCGAAGGTTTACTATAAATGTTTCAAATGTTCCTTTGCTCGCAGGGACTTAACGAAAATATCGTCAATATAAACTTCCATTGATTTTCCTATTTGTTCTTCGAATATCTGGTTAACTAGGCGTTGGTTGATGGAACAGGCGTTCTTCAGTCCAACGACATTACATTATAAGTAGGTGCAGAGTTTAGTTATGAAAGAAGTCTTTTCTTGATCGCCAGGGTCCATTCGAATTTGGTTGTACCCGTAATGAGCATCGAGAAAACTCATTATCTTGTGTCCAGTTGTCGCGTCGATCATTCGATCGATGATACGCAAAGGGAAAGAGTCATTCGGACACGTCTTGTTTAGATCCTTATGATCTACACGCATCCTAAGTTTGTTCCCTTTTTTAGGTACGACTACTACGTTAGCTAACCAGTCCGAGTATTTAACTTCCCAAATGGAACCTATTTTCAGATGTTTAAATACCTCGTCCTTGATGAATGCGTGTTTGATCTCGGACTGTGGCCTCCTCTTCTACTTCACCGAATGGAACTTTGGATCCAAGCTCAATTTGTGAATTGTTACCTTCGGTGGGATCCTTGTCATGTCTAGATGGGACCAGGCGAAACAATCGGCATTAGTTTTAAGAAAATCAATAAGTTTTTTCCCGAGCTTGGGGGTTAGTCTCATTCCTAGGTATACCTTTCGATCCGGTAGGTGCTCGATCAGTATAACCTGCTCCAACTCATCGATCGCCGGCTTGGTGGCGTCGGTGTCATCAGGCGCTATAAAAGATCTCGGAATGTCGTAATCATCCTCATCGTCCGCTCCGTGCTCCTTCTATTTTTTCGGCCCAATTGAGGCCAGGGATCATTGATTTCTATTGAGTTTCTTTTTCTTAAGTCGGTCCCCTACTTTTTGATTTTTGAACCGCGGGCACTGGGATTACTTCATCGACAGAGAACATTTCCTTTGCGGCCGGCTATTCCCCGTAAACTATTTTAACTTCTCCTAGAGTGGGAAATTTCAACGCTTGATGTAAGGTCGAAGGCACCACTCTCATGTTGCGAACACATGCCCTTCTGAACAAGGCGTTGTACCTCATATCCCCTTCGATCATGTAGAACTTTGTTTCTTGGATGGTCCCGACAGTGTTTACCGGTAAAGTTATCTCACCCTTCTTGGTCTAACACGCCATGTTTAATTCCTTCAATACCCGGACCGCCGGTACGATTTGGTCCTGCAACCCTAGTTATTCTACGACCCTCGATCGGATGATGTTGGCCGAGCTACTTAGATCAATCAACACATGTTTAAATTTATAGATAAGTACGGATATCACCAGTGCATCGTTATGAGGCTGGATGATGCCCTCAACGTCTTCGTCGCTGAACGAGATGGCCCCTTTTGGGACATAATCCCGGGTACGTTTTCCCTCGTGATAGAAACTTTGGTGCATTTTATCACTGGCCCTTGGGGAACATCCACTCCCCCAATGATCATGTTGATCACGTGCTGGGGATCCTCCTGTTTGACCTGTTTGTTGGCGTCCCTATTTCTGAAGTGGTTTTTGGCTCGTTCGCTTAGGAATTCCTGAAGGTGCCCATTGTTGAACAATTGAGCAACTTCTTCTCTTAGCTGTCGACAATCTCCGGTCCTATGAGCGTGGGTACCGTGGTATTTATACACCAAGTTATGATCCCTCTGTGCGGGATCGGACTGCAATGGTCTAGGCCACTTGGTCTCTTTGATGCGTCCTATGGCCGACACTATACTTGCAACATCTACGTTGAAATTATACTCCGATAATCTCAGTGCTTCCCTACCTCCGAATGACCTGTCAAAACCGTTTTTGCTCATCAAGCCCTTGCTCGGTCCTTGATCATTTCTCTTGTCGTTCCTTTTTGGGTGGCGCCCGGGTCCGTTTCCCCTTCGATCCGCACCACACGGCTGATATTGATCCCGGACCGGCCTTGGCTCCTGATCGATGATTCTCTTAGATCTGTCATTCGTTCTGTTGGGGTAAACAGATAAGGCCCCCTAGCCGGTCGTCCTCGACCCTGATCTTCAATTGATACTTGTTATAGACGTCGTCCCATGTGACCGCCGGGTATCTACCAAGTTTTTCTTTAATTGTTGAGAAGCCATAGAACTTCAAGGGTTGATCCCTTGAGTAAATGCCTGAATGGCCCAATCATCCGCGTGCGGGGGCAGATCCATCCGTTCCTTCTGGAACCTCGATACGAACTCCCTGAGCATCTCGTTATCCCTGTGCTAGACTTTGGAAAGGTCCGACTTCTTTGTCTCGACGTAGATGGCGCCGACATGGGCCTTCACAAAAGCATCTACAAGCATAGCAAATGAGTCAATTGAATTTGGAGGCAAGTTGTGATACCAAATTTTTCCCGTCATCTTCCAGGTCATTCTCTTTGATTTCACATGTATAGGAGGTAACATGCTCATTTCGATTTGTGGTTCCTTTATACTTGGGAATGTCGGGCATTTGAAACTCTTCAGGATTGGCTTCAGTGACGCGCTCGGGGTGAAAGGATTCTCAATGAAATTTTTAGAGTNCCCTCTCCGGAATCGAACCCTAATTCTCCGTCACCCGTCACCACCATGGTAGGCCACTATCCTACCATCGAAAGTTGATAGGGCAGAAATTTGAATGATGCGTCGCCGGCACGATGGCCGTGCGATCCGTCGAGTTATCATGAATCATCGCAGCAACGGGCAGAGCCCGCGTCGACCTTTTATCTAATAAATGCATCCCTTCCAGAAGTCGGGGTTTGTTGCACGTATTAGCTCTAGAATTACTACGGTTATCCGAGTAGTAGATACCATCAAACAAACTATAACTGATTTAATGAGCCATTCGCAGTTTCACAGTCTGAATTTGTTCATACTTACACATGCATGGCTTAATCTTTGAGACAAGCATATGACTACTGGCAGGATCAACCAGGTAGCATTCCTCATTGACGCCGGCGTCGCATGAGCATGGCCGACCCAAAGGGCACGTCCAAGTCCAAGACGAGCACGGCCGTCATTCGTAAGGAGCATTCTTTGGGCAGATAGGAGCCAATGAAGACCCCATGCCCATTGCGTTTACCGAATCCGAGAGTCCGAGCATACGTAGTCCTGGACCAAGCCATCGCAGGGCGAAGCAAGGACGACTTGGGACACAACTGCAGCTTTTGGTTCACCCCGCACGTCGAACGCGAGGGGCGAAAGGCAACCTCATTTCGATTTGTGGTTCCTTTATACTTGGGAATGTCGGGCATTTGAAACTCTTCAGGATTGGCTTCAGTGACGCGCTCGGGGTGAAAGGATTCTCAATGAAATTTTTAGAGTCCCGCCCCTACAATATCGGGGGGTGCTCCCGGGATCTGATCGACCCCGGATTTGTAAGTTTCCACCTTCTTGTTGTTGCCCTCTATCTTTTTCTCGGCAGACTTCACCCGCTTTGTCAATGCTTCGAGCATATCACCTCGGAAGTTTCCCCGGGCCCGAATTCATCCTGTTCCGCAACGACTTGTTCATCCCTTCGAGTATTTCCCTGGTCCGCTCGGGCTCGACCATGTTAGGGGCGTGACTCTAGGTCTGCAACTGCGCTATTGCCCCATGTTGAGCTTGTAACATTTTCGAAAATCAACCGCAAGCTCACTCCATCCCCTTCACCTTCAAGCGCTTCCCGAGCCGATGGTCGAGGTGCCCCACGAACGCTATTTTTGGAGTCAGTTGGCAGATTGATATTGATGGCAGCCTGTGAGTTAGCGTCGATCGGGTCAGTGGCTGGGACACCATTGGGATTAGCAGGGGGCACATTATTGCTAGGCACCACGTTATTGTTTCTCGCCGTGGTAGCCTGACTCAGCGTCTACGTTCAAGTGAGCAGACTAAGAATTTGACATCCTTAGGTTAAACTGAAATCAAAACTTCAAAGAACAAGTGTAAAACATGGTGTGTTATGGCGATTCGTATCAAATCACTATTATTATCCTTAGCCCCACTGTGGGCGCCAAACTGTTTACCCTTTTAAATGAGTAGCAATTAAATTTGTATGCGGTTTAAAGGATGCAAGATTTAATTCAATAGGAATGATCTAAGAATAACAAGTAATTAAATTAAAAAGAGAATGAACGCTCAAACCAAACGTAATGTGACGGTCAAACCAGGTCTTAAGCTGAACACTGAAACCCGGCCTCAATCAGACCCTCAATGTGGGCTCGATTGTAATTAAAAAAAATAATACCTGAAGAACACTATGAATTATAGCTAGAACATAAAAATAAACTTTTATTGCTTTGATATGCGTGTAAACAATGTGTTAAAATGAAAAAATTCTGCCTTTTATATAGCAGGTGAATTTCAGTCCTAATACAGGTCTAAATAAGGTTAAAAAAAATCCGGTAATGTCGATCCGCAGTTGATATCGGACAGGATTTGTACCGTAATTTCCGGTTGAGGGCGAATATTACGGCTCCCTACTTGTCATGCCCTACCGTTCCTCCTTTTTCCGTGGTCTCGAAACTTTACTTGGTCCGGGCCCGTTGTTTTGCCGTGCCCAATCCCAAATGCATCGTTCATTCCTCCCGAGTTCAGATAAGAGGGAACCTTCGGCCTTGCTTGTAGTTACGTCGGACCGTACTTCCCTCTCATTTCCTTATTGGGGAATCGGGGAAAATGTTGTTCCCGATTTTGACCACACAAGTAAGAAGAAACTGAACAGACGTGGAAGCATTCAAAGCGTTAAAAGAGCTACCATTTGAGCTTTCTAACATATGCAAGTATTATAGGAAACGAGTCTTAAGGTTTAAAGCTATGAAATCTTTAGCTTTTAACAATCACAGTGTAAGGCTGGTTTTTGTTTTGAGTGTTTACATTTGGAATAATCTAGTAACAGAAATATATCGATGTTCTGGCCATATAGCACTCTTTACGAGCTGTATTCCATGTAAATGCAACATCACTGTCAAACTTTAGGTAAATATTTCTGTTGTTTAAATGTGCTATTTGTATGTCAATGTCTTTTATAATTTTAAAATTAAGAAAATGACATTTTTAGATCTTTTATGTGTAAAAGACAAAAATCTTACGTGTAAAAGTAAATCTCTCACGTATAAAAAAAAAGGATAAAGTTATAAAACTAAAAATAAGTTTGTAAAGAGCCACAAAATCAATTGAACCAGTTTAAATATAATGAACCCAATTTCAAGTGTGACCAAATATAGTGGTGTCCTTCGCAGGTTGCTATATTACATCAGGGCTGGATAACATAGAATAAAGGGAGGCTGACTTGATATTAAGCAAGTAGGTGTATACCGTGTAATACATATATGGGACATAATTAGTTATATAATTTAATCACGTAAAATTTCATATCCTAGTTATTTTAATGCACGAAAAGACGTGAAACGAAAATCAGTCTTTAGGAGAAGTTCATGAATTGACGCTCGACTACGCACTTTTTCTTGAGAAAAATCGCGAGAAAATCTCAAAATCAAATATGTGCCCTGTTCCATGATAGCTCTTTATCTCTCTGGCTATCCAAAAGAAATACTTTCTTACATAAAAGGCGAAGAAAGAGGCAAAGTTAGCAGTTACGATGGCTAAGTACGCAGCGTTTGCTCGTTTGTACGACGAACTCGAGGGCAAAGGCGGGGACAAGAGGTTGTACCGATTGGCTAAGGTGAGGGAGAGGAAAGCCCGTGAGTTAGACCAAGTCAAGTGCATCAAGGACGAGGATGGAAAAATGTTAATGGACGAGTCACTCATTAGGAGAAGATAGCAGACATACTTTCATAAACTGTTGATAGACACATTGTGTTGGGTGAGTTGGACCACTCCGAGAGTTGGCGGGATTTTGGGTACTGTAGGCGGATTACGGTAGAGGAGGTGGAAGGGGCAATGCGTAAGATGTGCAGGGGAAGAGCAACGGGGCCAGACGAAATCCCGGTGGAATTCTGGAAGAGCGCGGGGTGGGCAGGTTTGGAGTGGCTCACTGGGTTGTTTAATGTTGTTTTTAAGACAAAGAAGATGCCCGAAGAATGGAGGTGGAGTACGATGGTTCCGCTTTACAAAAACAAGGGTGATATCCAAAATTGAAACAATTATAGGGGTATCAAGTTATTGAGTCACACTATGAAAGTTTGGGAGAGGGTGGTGGAGGCCAGGGTGAGGAGGTGCATGTCTATTTCCGAGAATCAGTTTGGATTCATGCCGGGGCGTTTGACTACGGAAGCGATTCATCTGGTAAGGAGATTAGTGGAGCAGTACAGGGAGAGGAAGAAGGATTTGCATATGGTATTTATTAACCTTGAGAAGGCATACGATAAAGTTCCGAGGGAGGTCCTGTGGAGGTGTTTGAAGGTTAGCGGCGTCCCGGTAGCGTACATTAGGGTGGTTAAGGATATGTACGATGATGCTAAGACTCGGGTGAGGACTGTGGGTGGTGACACGGAGCATTTCCCTGTGGTGATGGGGTTGCACGAAGGATCGGCTCTTAGCCCATTTTTGTTTGCCTTGGCGATGGATGTACTGTCGCGTCACATCCAAGGGGAGGTGCCTTGGTGCATGCTATTTGTGATGATATAATGTTGATTGACGAGACGCGTAGCGGAGTTAACGCGAGTTGCAGGTTTGGAGACAGACCTTGGAGTCTAAAGGTTTCAAACTAAGTAGAACCAAGACAGAATACTTGGAGTGCAAATTCAGTGAGACCCATGATGCAGACGTAGAGGTTAAGCTTGATGGTCAAGTTACCCCCACGAGAGCAAGTTTCAAGTATCTCGGGTTTATTATCCAGGGTAACGGGGAGATTGACGAAGATGTCACACATCGCATCGGAATGGGATGGATGAAGTGGAGGCTCGCTTCTGGTGTCCTATGTGATAGGAATGCACCGTTAAGTCTTAAGGGTAAGTTTTATCGAGTGGTGGTTTGACCAGCTATATTGTAGGGGGCTGAGTGTTGACCATTCAAGAACTCCGAGGTGTAGAAGGTGAGAGTAGCAGAGATGAGGATGTTGAGATGGATGTATGGGTGTACCAGGCGAGATAGGATTAAGAATGAAGCTATCCGGGACAGAGTGGGAGTAGCATCCGTGGAGGACAAGATGCGGGAGTCGCAGTTGAGATGGTTCGGACATGTTAGGAGAAGAAGCATTGATTCCCCTGTCAGGAGGTGTGAGAGGTTGGCCATGGAGAGTTTGAGAAAGGGTCGAGGTAGGCCTAAGAAGTACTGGGGAGAAGTGATTAGGCAGGACATAGCGCTGCTTCAGCTCACTGAGGACATGACCCTTGATAGGAGGGTGTGGAGGTCGAGGATTAAGGTAGAAGGTTAGTAGGTAGTAAATAGTGTTTACCGATAGGCTTAGTAGCGTGCATGTTCCTTCATATTCTTAGATTTTTGTTACGATATGTGATTTTGTTCGCCTCAGGTATTGTATTCCCTGTTGCTATTATTTGATACTGCTTACCCTTTATCTCTCCCTTTTTCTCTTTCCATCTTTCTTCCTTCCTTGCTTCCCTCTTCCTCTTCTTGCCCTTCCTGAGCCGAGGGTCTATTGGAAACAGTCTCTCTACCTGCATTAGGTAGGGGTAATGTCTGCGTACAGACTACCCTCCCCAGACCCCATATGTTGGGATCAAACTGGGTTTGTTGTTGTTGTTGTTGTTTGTATAGTGAATGATTATCATACGCATATAACAATATTTGATGGTCAAATATTATTCGGCTTTAACAAACAATAATTATCCGAGAATTAAATTTTTTCCCCTTTTCTATTGTTACATATAAATGATAAGAAAATTTATTCAAATTTAAAATCTCAAAATTTATGCATATTTCACTAATTAAATATTGAAAAAGCTAATACGTTACTAATAAATTCATAATATATTGTACAAATATTTAAACTCTAAGATCCACATTTTAAAGCTACTTGAAAATTAATTTTTTTAATAAGGTATGGAGTTTGAGAATAAAGGTTAAGGGTTAGGATAGGTAGGCGAGTGTTGTCCGATCTATGTATTGTCTCATCCCTTGATTTATGCTATTACTTGCTGTTGCTTTCGTTTCGGCTTTCTGATTACAGTACTTACTGTTAGTTTTGTATTTTTCCTCTGGTTTTTCGATTGATATGTTTGTGTTGTCCTTCTTTTATCTTTTTCGAGCAGAGGGTCTACCGGAAATAGCCTCTTTGCCTTCTTGGAGGTAGGATTAAGGTCTGCATACACTCTACCCTCCCCAAACCCAACTAGTGGAATTATACTGGATTGTTTTTGTTGTTGTTGAAAATTAAATTTGTTTACCTCGAAATACGAGTAACAATTAAATTTAATTTGTGGTTTTAAAGATATGTGATTTAGTTCAATACCAATTGATAATCAAGAAATATAAAGTAGAAGTGAAAGAAATAAGTGAATCAAACCAATGTAACTCAGTAGCAGTGACCTCGAGACGGGCTAAGAGCAATAAAACAAGAAAAGTAAAGCAAGAGCAGTAAAGCTAAAGGACAATGTTGATGAACAACAGGCAAAAAGTAGAGAGTAAATTCTTTACTCAGTGATATTTTTATCTTACAAATGATTGGGGTCCCCTTTATATAATAGGGGAACCCTAAATAAGGTATATTTTAATCTACAGTAAGGAATATTCTTGATACATCTGTCTAATCGCCTAGTACGGAATTGTACAATTCTATTCGGGATTCGCGCCATGATCTTGGGGATGTGGCGGGATTCTAGCTCATTCTGTTACAAATCCGCAACGGTACTATTTTGGGGTCGAGCATACTCGGCTTTGATGTTCCTCGTACTCCTATCTCCGGGCATCGCATTCTGTCTTCGAGCTCGAGTCTGGTCCATCGGGCTCGAACTCGACCTTGCCCTCGAGCCTATAAATCGGGTAGCCCCGATTTCTACAATATACAGATAGTCCCCGTGTTTCTTGGAGTATAACGACAAGAAACGATTTGAGCCCTTGATTTTTACCCAGATTTTCCACGACATCATCATCGTGACGCAAGCAACTGAGGAAACAAAATCTTGGAAGCTGGCTTTTGCCGAGGAAAATTTCGAGAACCTTTAGCATAAAACTCCCTTTGAATGTTCAAAGTTTGAGATGGTAATGACCGATAATAAGTTCTCCCCTCGAACGTTTCTGTTCAATGGTCCCCAAGTGACCTTTCGAACTTAAACTTAGGTAGCTCTTAGGCTCAACAGTCGATGAGGTAAGGTAGCTCTTGGGCTTGATAGTTGAGCGAGTGCACGTTCTAATTTGAAATGGAAATAGCCCTTGGGCCTTATGGCCTGGTGAGGATTTGCTCGAACTTGAAATAAAGTTAGCCCATAGGCTTTATGGATAGTCCCCGAGTGAGGGTTTTGCTTGAACTCGGGTTAAGATAGCCCTTGGGCTTTTATGATCGAGTGAGGACTTGCCGGAACTCGAAATAAAGTTAGCCCTTAGGCTTCACAGAGAGTCCCCGAGTGAGAATTTTCTTAAACTCGGGTAGCCCTTGGGCTTAGTAGTCGAGTGAGTACTTGCTCGAACTCGAGATAGCCCTTAGGCTTTATAGTCGAGTGAGAATTTGCTCGAACTCGAAGTAAAGTTAGCCCATAGGCTTTATGGATAGTCCCCGAGTGAGGGTTTGCTCGAACTCGGGTTTAGATAGCCCTTGGGCTTTTATGATCGAGTGAGGACTTGCTCGAACTCGAAATAGAGTTAGCCTTAGGCTTCATAGATAGTCCCCGAGTGAGAATTTTCTTAAACTCGGGTATCCCTTGGGCTTAGTACTCGAGTGAGTACTTGATCGAACTCGAGATAGCCCTTAGGCTTTATAGTCGAGTGAGGATTTGCTCGAACTCGAAGTAAAGTTAGCCCTTAGGATTTTTTACATTGGCCCTAAGGCTCTTTTAGATCGACCCTTAGGGTCTTTTATATTGGCCCTAAGGCTCTTATATATCGGCCCTTACGCTCCTTAAGTCGGGCCGATTCGGCGTCTAAAGTGGCTGTAATTTTTCCCTCTTTTTGGCTAAAAGTCTTAGTGAAAATTTTTGTATGTCTTAGCATGTGTTTTTTGTACCCATCGGGTTTTTCGAGGGTTCGACGTATCGGAACCTTATTAGTAACTTGTTTGTGTAATGATAATCGTATATCTCCTGAGATTTTTTCGAAGGCTGATATTGTCGAAGCCTTTAAATTACTCGAGGGCTGATTTTATCGAAGCCCTTTTTGCTTTTGCCGAGGGTAGCCGAGTTTAACCGGTTTTTCGAAGTATTTGATAGCCTTTAATTTATGGCGGAAGTCGGAAGTCTCCGAGCCGCATTATTTCAGCCGTAGCCTTTTACATGACTGTAGTTTTTAATATGGCCGTAGCCTTTTAATATGGTCGTAGCCTTCGGGTACGTCTCTTGGACTTGTTTCCCGATAGCCTTTTGAACTTATCCGAAAGGTTAGTCCCTGAGTATGATGGCCTTGGCCTGTATATCGGGGGGTGCCTCTTTGAGGTCTTATGATTTCGAGCTTGGATAGCTCGAGTAGGTAGTCCCCGAGTGTTCGAGGTATGCTCGCACTTTAGTTAAGATAGCCCGTGGGCTTTTATGATCGAGTGAGGATTTGCTCGAACTCGAAATAAAGTTATCCCTTAGCTTCGTAGATAGTCCCAGAATGAGAGTTTGCTCGAACTCGGGTGAAGATAGCCCTTGGGCTTTTGTATTCACTGTGGATTTCGGACGCCCCTGATCCGCGCTAACTTGGACATAGCCTTTTTAGTTTGGAACTTGACCTTTGGGCTTATCTTCTGTTTCACTTCGAGCTTGACCGAAGAGTCAGTCCCTGAGTGGGGTGGCTGTGGCTTGTAAAATCGAGGATCACCTTTAAGGTCTTATGGTCTAGAAATGTTGGCAGTTTGAACTTCCATTGAGATCTGCCCTTAAGCCTGTTTACACAATAAATCAAGAGTATGAAATAGAAAATTTTCTTGAAGCATGAGATATCGGTAAGGAAAAATACTTCTCTCAATAGACGATTATACATGCACACATGTTTGACGTTAGGGCTCGAGTACCTATATGGGCACGACTCATCTGACCGTTTGACCCTTATAACATTTTCTTATCGAGGCCTCGTCGTCATGGAGTAATTTCCTTGTAACAAAGTGTACTTTCGAGGTTAATGCCTCCCAGATCTCTAGGCTTATCTCTTTGAACCTCGGATACCTTAGAACTGCCCTAAGCCAGCACGAACAATATTTGCCTCATTAAAAACCTTGTCGGAAAAACCCGATTGGGACAAAAACCGGTCCAGCGGAAAAAGAGTGCAACGTGTGCTTTAAAATTCAAAGCTTCGTGCCGATCTTTAGCGATAGCATGCAAGTGTTAGTCGAAAGAATAGAGAGAATCGGAATGGGGTCGTACCTTTATTATGATTTTGGATATTTAATGTGATCATGCCCTCGCAAATTTTGACCTCGACCATTTCTCCTCTCAGTTCGTGCGAAGCCCAGACCCGTTGCCTCTATGGTCTCCGTTGTACGCTTGATATCGATCTCTATTCAACCTTGGCTCTCGATCCACGTCCCCTTTGATCCTACTCATAGGCTTGCTAGGATAATCGGACCCCGAAGGGGTCCCTAGTTGATCATCTTCGATTCTAATCTTTGACTGGTACCGATTATGTATGTCGGCCCAAGTGACAGCCGGGTACTCAAGCAAACTTTGCTTCAAATGACGTGAAGCTATAGAACTCCGAGTGTTGAGACCTTGAGCGAAAGCTTGAATGGCCCAGTCATCGGTGATCGGAGACAAATCCATTCTCTCTGCTTGGAACCGAGATACGAATTCCCTGAGCATCTCGTTTTCTTTTTGCCTTACCTTGAAAAGGTCTGATTTCCTCGTTGTAATTTTGATGGCTTTGGCGTGTACTTTTACAAAAGAATCTGCAAGCATAACAAATGAATCAATAGAATTATGGGGTAATTTATGATACCATATCAAGGCACCCTTGGACAGAGTCTCCCCGAACTTCTTCAGCAGTACAGATTCAATTTTGTCATATTCCAAGTCGTTTCCTTTGATGGCGCACGTATACGAGGTGACGTGTTCATTTGGATTGGTCATCCCGTTATACTTGGGAATCTCGGGCATATGGAGCTTCTTGGGAATTGGCTTCGGAGCCGCACTATAGGGGAAGGGTCTCAGCACGAACTTTTTAGAGTCTAGTCCTTCTAAGATCGAGGGTGCCCCCGGTATTTGATCAACCCGGTAGTTATAAGTCTCCATTTTTTTTCATTATCCTCGATCTTCTTCTCCCGGGACTCGATTCTCTTGGTGAGTTCCTCGATCATCCTCATAATTGTGGGGTCAGTCACCGAGCCATTACCGTTTGATCCCTCTGGCACCGGCCCAGTACGTCGAGTGTTCCCTAGTTCAACCACATTTGGAATTTTATTCTGACTTTGAAGTTGAGCGATGGCAATTTGTTGAGCTTGTAGCATCTCGATTATTACTCGGAGGCTGATTCCCCCGTCTCTTATGCCTTGCGTTCTTTGGCCACCAGACCGGGCTTCCCTGCGTATATTTCTTTCGGGGTCCGCGCATAGATCTGCATTCAAAGCAATGCGTGAACTAACATCAACTGGTTCCACATTTGGTACTTCCCCTGGGTTTATTGGCGGTACACCGACCCCTGCGTTGCTATTCTCTCCGAGACCTTCGTTGTCATGAACAGGTGCGTTTTGTGAGCTAGATATTGTTGATACCCAATTTTTCCCTTATATATTTTAAATATGCATAAACACTTTCAAAATATTGTACATGCATTTACAAACATGCACAAGTGTTTTACAATTTTTCTACAATTTTTTCAAGGCCCCGAATCCATTTGTTTCTGCATTTTCTAATTACAAAAATGTTAAAAACTGTCCCTCATATTATTTTATGATGATTTAATCATCTAAATTCATCATTTATATTCATATGAGTGTTCAAAATATTAATTACATTTGCATTTTTAAGACTATAATTGCATATTTTGTAAAAATAGCTCATATATATGCATAATTATCTTATCTATACAAAAATGACTTTTTATATTTTTACAATGATAAGTGATTATTTTAAATCATTTTCATACATAAATTATATTTTTATCATTTATAAATTATTTTATAAAATTATTTTTATTAAATATAGCCTCTTTCAATTAATTTTTCGGACCTAATTACCCAGCCCAATACCTAAAATGTCTAACCTAATTACACAGCCCAACCCAATTACCTCTACCCAATTAACCACCAGACCGGGGAACCCCTTAGATCAGGACCGTTGATCTCTAAGATCAACGGTCCACATCGCCCCAGCCCTTTTTATTAGCCTAACCCGTCTAAACCCTAATCACTTTCCACCAAACGCCGCCCCCAAACTCTCTCATCTCCCTGTCAAACCTTAAAGTCACCGTCCCACCCAAACACCCCAAGAATCCCTGTTCTAATGGGATTCTCCGATTACTCCCTTACCATTCTAGGTTTTTTCCCTTATTTGGCACCCGATTCTGGAATAACTTAGGTACTTGCCTAAATATGGCAAGTACCACGATTTGGTTTCGTTTGAATCAGTGTTTTCCTTTTGAATCTGGACAATCTCAAGCCCAAACGCGTATTTGTAATGTTTCTCTCATATCTCTCTTGATTCGCTAAGCCCTAAAGGTTAGGGTTTCAGATTCTCTATGATTTGAACCAAATCTGGTTCAGATCCTGTCTTTTAAACATGTTTCTTCGTCTATATTTCTCTATTATTTATGGATCTGTTGATCTTTTACCGACTCTGTGATTTACTCAAACCTAGGGTTTCAAACCCTTTCTTTACTCGAATTAAACTGATTCAATTATGAGTTTTCCTTTAATAAACTCTTATATATGTTCATTTAGTATGAATCTGTGATATCCTCTTTTATTTCGGCTGATTTGGTGTTTACCCAAAACTAGGGTTTGAAACTTTCTCCTTTTCCTTACTGATTCTGACGAATCTTTCCTTTTATGTGTCCGATTACTCTATTTTTTTCGTGTTTTCCTAATTTCTTTCTACTTTAGCATTTGCTTCAAATATTCTGAACAATTTGTGTTTTGATATTTTTGTGCATTTGCCTTAAATACTCAAAATAATTAGTGTGTTTTCCCGATTTACTGAATCCTTGATTTATGCCCTAAATCATTTCTAATTGATTCCGGAATTATCCCTTACCTTATTTGACTACTGATTGAGTCCATTAACTGATGCTAGCCCAATTTTACGCATGTTAATTGATCCATGTTGACCTAAACTGATTATTGATTGATTTTAATACCTTATTTGTGTGTGATTAGTTCATTACCTTGTGTGTTATCTACCCTATTGCATGCTATATAAACCCCTCCTCATTCCCCTTTAGGACCAGACCGGAATCACTACATCTCACTAAAAAAAAGCTTAAGTTCTAATTCTATGCTTTCTTTGCTATTTCGTTCTATCTCTGGTTTTTGGCTGGCTGAAAGCTAAAGCCAAATATTCTGGGTTCTCAACTATTGTGGTGTTATTCTCGTTTTTCTCTCTTAACAGGTGAGTTGCTATACATCTGCCAGTTTACCCTTACGTATCTATGATTTATGTCTATGATCCTGTGTGTTTAAAGTGTGTTTTCTCGAGCATGATTCTGTCAAATTTCATATTTGTTCGAGCCTCTTTAGTTCTCCAATTAAAATTGTTAGCTCTGAGACTGTTTGTTTGAATCCTCTTAAGTGTTTACGCCTAATACCCTCTAATTGGTTTCTTGTATGCAACCTTGTTAATTCTGCCACTCGTGTATCCTGATAACCTGCCTTTCAGCATGCTTTTAGCTCATTCAATCTCATATGGCTGTTTAACTTTAGGTAATTAGGCTATATGTGTCTGTTATGTGCACCTTTTAGGTTTTAACTCATTAAATGCCATGAATGAAGAACTTTGCAACTTGCCAATTTGTGTTTTAGACCTTTAGAACTCTGTTCACATGTCTAGATTTTCCTATCTATTACTCTATGTTCTGAACTTTGCAATGATGTCTCCCTAAATCAAGTAGGTCTCTTAGAAAATCTACCCCCTTCAACCATGACCTCCTCTTATGTGCTGCTTATGCTACCCTGAATCTCATCCTTAGGTTTTCTGTAAGTTCTGTCCCTGGCCTCTGCGTAAGAACTGCTCGGGGTCCATGTGAGACCCTTGTGAACTCTGACACGCTAGGGTTTGGTCCCTAATCCCTCTTCAACTGATTTTGAACATTTGTTCTCTAAGTGTGAGCACTGCCCTGGGTTCTTGAAACCCTTGGGAACTCTGACACACTAGAGATTTGGGTTCTTTGTGTTTTGCCAATGGTTACTGTATNACTGCACAAATAACTACTTCTCTTTATAAGGATCTTGGTGTGAGCATCGCCCGGGGTCCCTGAGGCCCTTGGGAACTTTGACACAGCGGGATACCCTCTTTTGGACACCATGAGACTATGGCACTTTGGACTGTTTGAAGGCCTGATTTTTCCAGGTTCACGTTGGGCCTATTCAGGCTCCCTATGGCATAGCTTGGTTTATTCTGCAATTCATTTGCTTTATGGTCTGTAATAATTCTTATAAACAGATATTGGGGAAATTAGTAAAAAGGGAGGGATTCTTATATAATTTTTGTGGGGAAATTGGGTAGAAATCATGCCCTCAGATTATTATGACTATTTGCATGCATTAGAGCTTGTGTTCTTAGGATCATTTCTTGCATTAGATACCATGCCTATATGTTATTGCAATGTCTGTTATTTAGATACCATACTTGTAAGTTATCGCAATGTTTTTTCATTTAGATGCCATGCCTATAGGGTTTGAAAAATCAATCCTGCATTCTAGATACCATGCCTATAGGGTTTAAAAATCAATTTTGCATTTTAGACACCATGCCTATCAGTTTAAAATTAGTCTTTACAAGTCGACAGAGTTTAAATCAGTTTTCTGCATGTCAATGAGGTTCTTAAGCTAATTACTGCATTTAGATGCTATGCCTATAGGATTTGTAAAACCAATTTTTGCACTCTACAAGTCTAAAATCAGTCATTACACCTAGACAGCGTGACTATAGGATCCAAACTGCCTGCTTAAAATTGTTTACTAGTTTACTGCACTCCTGATTAATGACTAGATACCATGCTCATAGGACATCATTGATACACGCCTAGGCAAGCTGTAGGGCGATTGAAATCCTGCAAACTGTAAAACTACGATTTTTGTTATTTGTGAACTGTCCGGATTCCGTAAGCCTTAAAATCAGTAGGCAAACTGATTATGCCTCTACTGCCTCTATTTAACACGATGCTGCATATATTCTATTTGCTCACCTAGGTATCCTGCTCTAGGACCTTTTGAAATATCTGAAATCTTATTGTTTGAGATGTGCTGTTGTTTGCTTATTTGTGGAGGTAAATGTGAGCCCCTTAATTGTTCTTTACTTGACAGTCCTAATTGTTTTGATTGTCGCCTAGATTTTTCTCCTTTAAGTACCATAGAAAATTCTCGAACTGCCTAAATTAGAGGTCCTAAATACATCCAGGGCCATAAGGAAGGGACGGATAATGCATGCATAGAGTTTGTTTAATTAAAATCGCTTATATAACCACTAAGGGGAGGGTGATTGGGTAGTAAAAGGATATGATAACCTGTGCGCTAATGCCACGTGTAACCCCTCTAGTTGAGGAAGGTTTACCGGGTATTGTACAGATGTGATCATGTAGGCTAAAAAAATCTAGGACCCCTTTTACCCCTTGTTTTAAATGTAATACCAATTTGTCTAATTTGCTTTATCTGTTTAAAAGACTAATTCACATAATTTGAGTTTGGTCGGGACCCACCGTTGTGGACCGTGAGGGGTGCCTAACACCTTTCCCTCAAGGTTATTTTGAGCCCTTATTCAATCTCTGGTAATGCAAACCGGTTTTATGAGTTACTCGCTTTAGGTGCCCTAACACACCTTAAACCAGTTAGGTGGCAACTCTTCAAATTCAAATACCCAATTCCCGAAAGGAAATGAGTTGTTCCCAATGAATGTCGAAACCCGGACTCCGTGAGGAAAAAAGGGGCGCGATAGCATGGCGACTCTGCTGGGGATATTTTAGGCTCTTACCATAACTAACTTGTTTTTGTGAATTAGTCTTAAGCATGCTTTATTTTGTTGATACAACCTTTCCCTTTCCCCTTTACTTGGATTTAATTACTTATTTGTCAAGGATTTATGATTTCCTTTATTTTCCTAAACTGACTTGTCTCCTTGTTTTCTTTTTCTAACTGTCTTTCAATTATTTAAATACCGCATTTATCTTTTTTAACGTGCAAATACTTGACAACATGCTATTTATTGCTGCATAAATCATGCTCAACATCATATTCCACTCGTGCATAATCAATCCTATAGCAACGCTTGATGAGTGTTTGCGCTCTTCCTATATGTATTACCCACTAAATGTGGAAAGGCGTATTTGCGGTAGAACTAGTCGATTAGCGGTGCAATCGACGGTTCCGTGTCTTTCCCCCTCAAGTTGTCCGCTTGAGGGTCCCAGTCTAGACCTCTATAGCAACCTCACTCTGTTTAATTGTGCATGCATCATGGTCAAACATAGCCGGGTTAATATGTTTTCCACATAATAACCCTTTAAGACAAGCCTCTCCCAAAAGTCCATTGGGTTTTCCATAATCTCTACGGACGCAACCACGATTGTGTGCATTAATTTTGGAGAAATAAGTGACAATGTGCTAATCATTGTTGTATAAATAGACGAACCTGGAGAAGGTCCTTCTGGGACCAAGTAGATTAGGTTTACTTGCTTTTCAAATGTAATAAGGCGAAGTGTCATTTGGCACTGAATTTCTCCAAATCTATTTGTCGCTAGGCCTACCTCGGGCACAACGAGGCTCCCAAGTTAGGACGCAAATTTGCATTCCCGCAATATGTGTTTAAATACTGCAGACTTTTCAGAATCCCTACTGACTTGTTTACCTTTCATTTTTCTTTATTTTTATTATTCCCATCCCCTAAGGTTGGTTCGCACATACTGGAATTATCAGCATATCACACCAGATCTAGAGGCCCTCCACCTCCTCCTCCTCCAAGTAATACGAGAAGCAGAGGGAAAACTAAGACGGATGACTTAAGTGGTATTCGAAAGGAGAATTTTGAGAATGCGGAAACTTCAGACGGTCGAAGCACTCCGTCCCAGAATGAGTTAGTTCTGCGATTAGAGCAAAAAATACTGGAATTACAATGAGAACTTGAGCAGGTCCGCAACTTAGCAAACCTCTCCCTCACCCTGAATGTCCCCGATATCAATCAACAAAATACCAAAAACCCAGCACCTCCCCAATATACACCAAACCAACATCCACAAAATCCTCCCGCACCACATCAATATGCAACTCCACCCCGAAATCCCAATCCTTTACCGATACCAACTCCACCATAACACCATCATCAACCGATCCCGTACCCACAAGCCACTACCTATCACACTCCTCAGAATATACCACAACTCATTCCCAACCCTCAAAACTCAACCAACGACCACCACTACACCCAAATCCCTGGCACTCACAAAAACAACCCTACATATGTGGAAACCGTACCTCACTCTGCTCAACCAATCTCCTATACACTAGAATCTGCTGAGAAGGACCTGCTCATCAAGAACATGGCCGACGAACTCAAGAAATTGACAAGCCGAGTTTAGGGTGTCGAAGGAAGTAAAGGGATAGAAGGCCTGAATTTTGTGGATCTGTGCATAGAAGCAGACGTGGAACTGTCGGAGGGTTACAAACCTCCCAAGTTCGAAATGTTTGACGGAACAGGTGATCCCAAGGTTCATTTGAGAACTTACTGTGACAAGCTCGTGGGGGCCGGAAAAGATGAAAGGATCCGAATGCAGCTCTTCATGAGAAGTCTTACTGGAGATGCCCTATCCTGGTACAAAAGCCAGAACCCTAAGAAGTGGGCCAATTGGTTGAGCATGGCATCAGAATTTATGGACCGGTTCAGGTTCAATACGGAGAATGCACCGGATGTTTTCTACATCTAGAATTTAAAGAAGAAGCCAACTGAGACCTTCCGCGAGTATGCTACTCGGTGAAGGTTAGAAGCAGCCAAGGTCGGACCAGCACTAGAAGAAGAACAAATGAACAAGTTCTTTGTCAGGGCACAGGACCCAAGTATTATGAAAGGCTAATGGTCATCGAGAATCACAAGTTCTCCTATATCATCAAACTTAGAGAAAGGATTGAAGAAGGTATCAAAAGCGGGATGGTGACAAATTTCGAGGCATTATAGGCCACGAACAAAGCATTGCAATCAGGCGCCATATCAAAGAGAAGTGGGGGAAGTAATGGTGGCTCAAGGCCCAAAATCTCCGCTCACATACCAAACACCTCCACCCACATACCAACCCTCATCTCCTAGATATTCTCAACCCGCCACCACCTATCATACTTATAACACCCAGCCAGCCTACTATTATTCACCTCCAACTCGTCCAAATTATCAGAAACCCCGACCTAACTTTGATCGTAAACCACCCAGACAATATACCGTTATTGCTGAACCCATCGACCAGCTGTACGAAATGTTGAAGGCTACAGGTTATGTCACTCCTATTCCTGGTGTGGTAGTGGAGAACTCATCTTAATGGGTCAACCCAAACAAAACCTGTGCATACCATTCCGGTATGAAGGGGCACACCATCGACGAATGCCGGGCATTGAAAGATAAGATCCAGACATTGATTGATAACAAGGTCATACAGGCAAGGGAAGCTACACCCAACATCCGCAACAATCCTCTCCCAGATCATAGGGGTGATGGGGTACATGTGATAGAGACGGATGAAGAATGGGATCCTGAGGGGTCAATCGGGCTTATTCGGGAAAGCGATTATTTTAAACCTGCAGTCAGACTCACTCCTATTGTGGTACAGACGCAGTCGTCAGTCGAGGTTGAGGTAACCGCACCGATTCCATTTAAGGTAGAGGTAGTTCCGTCTACAACCAAACCATCTCCATTTAAGGTAGAAGTGGCCACACCTTTCACAGTGACAGTATCAACCACACCTCTTTTCGATTCCAAGGCCATACCTTGGATTACGTTGCTGAAGCTAAGCGAAAGGGAAAAGAAAAAATGGAATAATCTGATGCTGCACAAGGAATGACCAGAACGGGAAGGGTCTATACACCTGAACACTTGGGAGGATCGAGTAAGGAGGCTGCTACTACACAATTTGTCACTGAAACTGGACCGGATGATATTTGGAGGAAAGTACAGGCGAGGGAATACTTCGTCATTGATAATTTGAAATAAAACCCCCACTTAGATATCCATCTTATCACTATTGCAAAATTCGGAGGCACACAAGAATGCTTTGATGAAGGTATTAAATAAAGCTTACGTGCCCAACAATATCACCTGTGGAGAAACGGCCAACATGGTGGGGCAAGTGTTGGAAAACCATAGATCACCTTCCACGAGGATGAATTACCGTCTGAAGGGTTGAATCATAACCGGGCACTGCATATCACGGTACAATTTGAAGACAAATTCATTGCCAGGGTCCTGATCGATGGAGGTTCAAGCCTCAACATTTGTCTGTTGAATACTCTGAAAAGATTGGGCAAAGATTTCCATAATATACGAGTAGGAAGTATGAACATGAAATCCTTTGATTGGTCTCAAAGGGCTACGATTGGGGAAATTAACCTTTGCCAGTAGATGGGGCCAACTTGGTTCGATGTTGAATTCCAAGTGCTTGACATATCAGCTACATACAATCTTCTGTTGGGTCGACCTTTGATACATGCCGCTGGGGATGGGGCTTCCACACTACACCAGGCCGTGAAGTTCGAGTGAAACCATCAGGAGGTGATCATTCACGGAGATGGAAGTAATCCTATTTACACCAGTCAAACCATCCCGGTTATCGAGAACAGAAGAAGGCTAGGAGGGGAAACTTATCACCACATCGAGCATGTCAATGCAGTTGAGAGAGACAAATGGTGGAGTAACAAAATAGAAAGCATACTGGCATGGTCTGGGTATGAACCCGGCAAAGGGCTTGGGAAGAATCTCCAGGGCATTACTAAACCAATATAGCTGAAACGTCATGGTACAACCTTCGGGCTCGGATACCAGTATACATGGAAAGAGTATGTTGATTGGTCGCCTCCATGGCGTGGTCCTTATTACCCTCTTGAGCAACTAGTGCCACATCTGGTCAGACTTTTCACCAGGCTGATACAATATGGGGAACGGCAGAGGAAGAAGCTTTAGCTGGGCTGAGGAATTTGTTCCTAGAGGACGAGGACATGGATTGCAGTGCGATAATTGAGGAGGAGGAGGAAGAAGGCCTCACCATTCAGATTGTGGAGAAAGGAGCCGTTCTCAGGAATTGGACTGCCATACCATCCCGGGCCCGCCAAGTCCCTGGGTAGCTTGGCATTTAGCCTAATTTATTTCTATAGCCATGCTAGGCATTTCAAATATTTTCAGTAATTTTGTTTTAAAGACGCATTTGTTTCAAAATAATTTCTCGATTCATCAAGTCGTACTCGTTTTGGATTTTTTCAAATTTAATCAAGGCATTGCTATTTATTATTCATTATTATCTTTCACATTTTTTCTTTCTACAGCGTTATTATTACTTTTCCTGATGAACCGGTGACTGTGACATGTAATGAGACAATGCAACATAAGGATAGTGACTCAGAAGAAAAGGATGAAATACCTGAGGAAATTGTCAGGGAGGTTGAGAACTTCGAGAATAAACCTAAGTCCAACCTGGACGAAACCGAAGCAGTAAATTTGGGAGACGCCGAGACCATCAAGAAAACTCGCGTAGGCATTCACTTATCACTGCCAGAGAAGGAAGAATACATTCATTTCCTGAAGGGAATATAAGGATATCTTTGCATGGTCATATGATGACATGACCGGTTTGAGCACATCTATAGTGGCTCACAAATTGCCTACCAATCCAATGTGTCCGCCAGTGAAGCAGAAACTCAGAAAATTCAAACCAGACATGAGCCTGAAAATCAAGGAAGAGGTCACTAAGCAAATCAAAGCCAAAGTCCTCAGGGTAGTTGAGTACTCAACCTGGTTAGCCAACATTGTACCGGTTCCAAAGAAAGATGGGAAAGTCAGGGTGTGTGTTGACTATCGAGACTTAAACAGAGCAAGTCCCAAGGACGACTTTCCACTGCCAAACATACACATCCTGATCTACAATTGCGCCAAGCATGAACTCCAATCCTTTGTAGATTGCTTCGTGGGTTATCACCAGATCTGGATGGATGAAGAAGACGCAGAAAAAATAGCTTTCATCACACCATGGGGGGTATACTGCTACAAGATGATGCCATTCGGTCGAAAGAATGCTGGGGCTACTTACATGAGAGCCATGACAACCATCTTCCATGACATGATACACAAGGAAATAGAGGTGTATGTTGACGATGTCATTATCAAATCCAAGAGGGCCACAGATCACATAACAGACTTGAGAAAGTTCTTTGACAGATTAAGGAGATACAATCTAAAATTGAACCCCGCAAAATGTGCATTCGGGGTTCGCGCAGGAAAGTTGTTGGGATTCATTGTTAGCCGCCGAGGAATCGAGTTGGACCCGTCCAAAATTATGGCTATTCAAGAATTACCACCACCAAAAAGCAAGAAGGACGTGATGAGTTTCATAGGGCGTCTCAACTACATCAGCCGCTTCATAGCACAGTCTATAGTTATATGTGAACCCATATTCAAAATGTTGAGAAAAGATGCTTAAACGAGCTGGACCAAAGATTGTCAGAAAGCTTTCGACAAAATCAAGGAGTACCTGTCCACACCACCAGTCCTAGTCCCGCCAGAACCTAGGAGACCTTTGCTACTCTATCTATCTGTATTAGATGGAGCTTTCGGATGTGTTTTGGGACAACATAACGAGACATGGAGAAAGGAGCAAGCCATATACTACTTGAGTAAGAAGTTCACACCCTATGAAGCACGATACTCTCTACTAGAGCGCACTTGCTGTGCTTTGACCTGGACAGCTCAAAAATTGAGGCATTACTTATGTGCCTACACCACACACCTCATATCCAGGATGGACCCTCTGAAGTACATGTTTCAGAAGCCCATGCCGACAGGGAAGTTAGCCAAGTGGCAGATACTGTTAAGTGAGTTCGATATCGTCTATGTAACTCAGAAGGCGGTCAAAGGACAAGCATTGGCAGACCATCTTGCTGAAAATCCCGTGGAAGGGGAATACGAACCCTTGAAAACGTATTTTCCTGACGAAGAAGTATCATTTGTAGGAGAGGACATTGCTGAAGCCTACGACGGTTGGAGAATGTTCTTCGATGGAGCTGCAAACTTCAAAAGAGTGGGCATTGGAGCGGTTTTGGTATCAGAAATAGGTCAACATTACTCGGTACCCGCAAAGCTTAGGTTCCTATGCACCAAAAACGTGACAGAATACGAGGCTTGCATCATGTGGCTTAATTTGGCCATCGATATGAATATACAAGAGTTGCTCGGACTTGGCGATTCGGATCTTCTAGTACATCAGGCAAGGAGAATGGGCTACAAAGAACACCAAAATACTACTATACTTGCAGCATGTACAGGAATTGATGAAAAGATTCACAAAGGTAGAATTCAAACATGTACCCAGAATTCAAAAGGAGTTTGCAGACGCACTGTCCACTTTGTCATCAATGATACAACATCCAGGCAAGAATTTCATTGATCCCGTCCTAGTGAGGATCCACAACCAACCAGCTTACTGTGCTCATGTTGAAGAAGAAACGGATGGAAAACCTTGGTTCCACGACATCAAAGAATATTTGGCAAGAGGAGAATATCCAGAGCAGGTAAACCACACTCAGAAACGCACTCTGCGAAGGCTATCCAATCATTTCTTCCAAAACGGAGAAACCCTGAATCGGAGAACTCCTGATCTGGGGCTGTTAAGGTGCGTTGATGCAAAGGAAGCTTCCAGATTGCTCGAAGAAATACATGCCGGAACTTGTGGACCACATATGAATGATTTTGTTCTAGCCAAGAAAATACTCAGAGCAGGATACTTTTGGATGACCATGGAAACGGATTGCATCTGGTACGTACAGAAATGCCACCAGTGCCAGGTAGATGCAGACATGATAAGGGTACCACCCAATGAGCTCAATGCAACAAGTGCACCCTGGACTTTTGCTGCTTGGAGAATGGATGTCATCGGTCCGATCGAGCCCACTGCTTCAAACGGGCACAAGTTCATTTTAGTGGCCGTTGACTACTTTACAAAATGGGTAGAGGTTGCATCCTACAAAGCCGTAACCAGGAAAGTCATCGCAGACTTTGTCTAGGATCGTATTGTTTGCCAATTCGGAGTTCCCGAGTCCATTATCACTGATAATGCAGCTAATCTCAACGGTGACATGATGAAAGCCATGTGTGAAACCTTCAAAATCAAGCACAAAAACTCTACAGCATACAAACCTTAAATGAATGGAGCTGTGGAAGCTGCTAACAAGAACATCAAGAAGATACTGAGGAAGATGATAGAAAACCACAAACAATGGCACGAGAAGTTACCCTTTGCCCTATTGGGGTACCGCACTGCAGTCCACACATCAACTGGAGCAACCCCCTATTTACTGGTTTATGGTACCGAAGCTGTCATCCCAGCCGAGGTAGATATTCCTTCTTTAAGAATCATACAGGAAGCCGAACTCAGCGATGCATAATGGATAAGGAGCCGCTATGAAAAACTGGCCCTTATAGATGGAAAAATAATGAATGCAGTATGTCACGGTCAGCTTTATTAGAACAGAATGTCCAAAGCTTTCAACAAAAGAGTCAAACCAAGGAAATTCGCACCAGGACAGTTGGTACTGAAGAAGATCTTCCCGCATCAAGATGAAGCCAAAGGGAAATTCTCTCGCACCTGGCAAGGTCCTTACATGGTTCATTGAGTACTAATAGGAGGAGCACTCATACTTGGAGAAATGGACGGAGAAGTTTGGCCGAAACCAATCAATTTAGACGCAGTCAAGAGATACTATGTTTAGACTATTTACATTTCTTCATCCGATGTAATTTAACTACGCTTGACCTGATTCCCGTTTAAGTGGGGATACGTAGGCAGCCCTGTGGGTCTTAGTCAAATTTTCATTTTTCCCCAGCACCAGAAACTGGGGCAAAATTTTGAGGAGGACCCTCAAAATTCCAGAGCAAGTCCAGCCAACGCCATCATATGCCAGACAGTCAGAAATTGGTTAAGAAACTGGGGCACAAATTGGTTAATCTCCGGATTCTCAAAATTCCGGAGAAGGTTCAACAAGTTTCGTCACTCGCAAACGGCCGAAGGATCATTTACCAAACTGGGGCAGAATTTTGAGGAGGACCCTCAAAATTCTAAAATAAGAAAAGCTGCAATGTCTCTGAAATGTGTTACAGTCACTAGTTCATCCAAAATTACTTGATATTTCACTATGTTTTCTAAAAATAACTCCATTTTTTATCAATAAATGCATATTTCCGAAAACTCTATTTCCGTGACAGTTAGGTGTTACCCAGGGCAACTCAAATAAAGGCCTACAGAACAGAGCGAAGCAATGCCAGCAGACGAAGGCACGAACCAACCTCCCCTTACAAAACATACAATTTTTCTTTGGATGTTTCACGACCCAAAAACCCCTCCGAAGGAGTCGTGATGGCACCTAGTCTCTAAACTAGGTAAGCCTAACATAAAATGAAATAACATTGATATTTACTAACTTTAAATTAAATTACTCTAAACAAATTACTATTCCCAAAATCGGTGGTACAAGTCACAAGCCTTTCTAAGAGTAGTTATACAAAATAAATACATGACTGCTCCGAAACAAAAGGAACAAATAAAAATAAGTACAAATGAAGGTGACTCCCAGGTCTGCGAACATTGTAGCAGGTTTACCTTGAGTCTCCACCACAACGACCCGCACAGCTACTATCAACAATACCTGGATCTGTACACAAAAATATACAGAAGTGTAGTGTGAGCACACCACAGCGGTGCCGAGTAAGTATCAAGACTAACCTCGGTGGAGTAGTGACGAGGAACAGTCAAGGCACCTACTAGTCAAATAAACTGAACAAGATATAACGATAAACTCCCGAGATGCGATAACAAGGTAATATTAGCAGCAGGGAGAAACTCAAACCACAAACCGTAGAAACAATAAAGGGAAACACGGATGGAAACGAAGATAACCAAGTAAATTAACACCAACATAGCTGGGACACAGACAAGTAAAATGTACTCAAACAAGAAAGGCGATGTCAACTCAATAAATCACATCATTTCTGATGCACAATTCCAGCCATCTGAAATTCGATGTCTCATATCATAACCTCACTTACCAACCCTTGGCACACCCGGCACCTCGTACCCACATATTTCTGTTTCACTTTGCGCAACGACGTTCTCATATTACTCAGTACATAGGGTCCATAATCAATGCAACTAAGATGTTCAATGAGACTCAATTATATAACATAAAGTAGAGTACAGTTTCTAAACCAACTAGGAACTCAACAAGAAAAGATGAAGTTATTATTAGAAATCATTTGAATAAAGAAGGTACCATTTTCAATTAAAATACAACGTCGAACGATTTATTACCATTAACATGGGATTAAATAAATTAACTTAGTAGAAATTCCTTTTTAAGTAAAATACAACCTCAAACGGTTTAAGGAAATTTAATTGAGAAACTAATTGAGTTAAAAAAGTAAGAATTATTGAAATTTGAAGTATATATATATATATATATATATATATATATATATATATATATATATATATAAAATACGGCGGGATATTGTAAATATTATGGATTCCAACACAAAGGATCACAGCAGTAAAGGAATCTAAACAGTTAAAACACTGGAACTGATAACGACGAATACAATGGAGACAAATAATCACAGAAGGAGTACAACTCAACGCAGAGATCACAACCGAGGATCTCCCAGGATACCGTCCTGTAGTCCCAATTATAAATATCCAGTGGATCTCCCGGGCGTCGTCCCGTAGTCCAACTCATAGTGCGCGGGGATCTCCCGAAATACCGATCCGTAGTCCCAAATGTAACTACCCAGTACTGGGGGAATCTACCGGGTGCAGTCCCGTAGTTCCAATATAAAAGTGCAGGGGGATCTCCCAGAATACCGATCCGTAGTCCCAAAGTAAACATGCAGGGGGATTTTCCGGGATACCGTCCCGTAGTCCCAAAGTAAACATGTAGCAGCAATACGAAGATTACTCAAAAACAATCCAACAACCCAAACACAAGGAATTCCACCACCAAGAGTATGAATACACGGCAACAAGAGAATCACGGAAAAACCAAGAAGCGCAATAACCTTAACAAACCAACAAGGCATAACAGGCACGTGATAACTACACCGGCAACCACAACAATTTGGACACATAGCATATATACACGAGGTCATAGAGGAATTCACAATATAGAGATACCAACGATAAGAAGAACAATCGCTTCAATTAAGGCGAATAAGGCCAAGTACTGTAAGAGTTAGAGGGAAGCTAACAACATTGTATGGAGCACATAGAGGTAAATTAAGCAATTAGGAAACTCAATCATAACGGAATGCTTCCCGCATAATGAACATAAGGACCTAAGAACCGTAAAGGCAAATTTCTCACAAATAAGTCCGAGCACACACTCGTCACCTCGCGTGCACGGAATACAAATAGCATAGAAGACTCAAATCCTAAGGTGAAATCCCCCACACAAGATTAGGCAAGATACTTACCTCAATCTGGCTAATTCAATACTCGATTTAACTTTTCCTTTACCAATTCATCAATGCTCGGCTCAATCTAGCCAAAAACGACTTGAATACATCTAACAATACAATAGAAAATAATTCCAATAAACAAAAATATGATTCTTATACAATTTGCAAAAAGTCAACAAAAGTCAACTCCCTGGGCTCGCACCTCGGAACCCGACAAAATTGACAAAAATCGGATACTCATTCCGATACGAGTTCACGCATATAAAAATTATCCAATTCCGATACCATTTGGTCCTTCAAATCATCATTTTACATTTTTGAAAGATTTCACAATTTTTACCAAATTCCATCCCAAATCACGAATCTAATGATGAATTCAATGATAGATTCATGTATTCTAGCTAAATCCGAGTTAGAATCACTTACCCCGATGAATTTCTTGAAAAACCTTCAAAAAATCGCCAAGATCCGAGTTCTCTAGGTCAAAATATGAAATAAAACCATAAACCTCGTATTTATTGTGCACCTCCCAGATTTCCATCACTGCTGACCGCACAAAAACCACCGCTGACCGCGGTCCAGGTCCATCACCGCTGACCGCGGAGAATATTGACTGCAGCGACATGCTTTAGTATTTTGGCGATAACTTTCTCTACAGATGTCCAAATTGTGATTTCTTTACCTTTCTGGAAACTAGACACGAAGGGTTACAACTTGCGTTTTTGAATGATCTCAAAATTCCTTGTAGATCAAATGATATAGGCTTCCGAAGTTAGACCAGTGCACCTGCGGAAAATCTTGATGTGCGGCCGCACACCAAATTGTGCGGTCCGCACTGAGGTCCGTGAAGTTTTAGTGCGGTCCACACTCCCCTCTGCGGTCCGCATATTTTTGGTGTGGTCCGCACTCCCAAAAGTGCCAGAACCATCTTAGAGTACCGAAATGCCCGGACTCGCTCAAAATTCACCCGAAACTCATCCGAGGCCCCCGAAACCTCAACAGAATATACCAACACATCCCATAACATCATACAAACTTAGCCCCACTTTCAAATCACTTCAAACATCTCTAAGACCACGAATCAGATGACCAAACGCATGAAAATCACTATGAACTTCAAGAACATCTAGAATTGCAACCAAGCGTCCGAACCATATCAAATCAACTCCAAACGACACCAAATTTTGCAGGCAAATCCCAAATGATAAAACGGAGCTGTTCAAACTTTCGGAATCACATTCCAACCTCGATAACATAAAAGTCAACTATGGGTAAAACCTCTCCATTTTCCAAACTTCAACTTTTTCCAACTTTCACCAAAATGCCTCAAATTACCCTACGGGCCTCCAAACCCAAATCCGAACACACGCCCAAGCCCAAAATCACCATACGAAGCTACTGACATCATCCAAAACTCATTCCAAAGTCGTTTAATCAAAAGTCAAATTCTGATCAAATTCTCTCCGCTTAAGCTTCCAGGACTATATTCCTTCTTTCCAATTCGACTGTAATTCATCCGAAAACTGAATCCAACCCTGCACACAAGTCGATATACATAATGTGAAGCTGCTCTTCAACTCAAACTACCGAACCGGATGCAATTGTTCAAAACGACCAGTCGGGTCGTTACATCCTCCTCCACTTAAACATACGTTCGTCCTCGAACGTGCCCAGAGTCGTTCCAAAGCCATTGAACTATGCATGAGCTCCTCATACATACACCCGGGGGTGCTTCCCCATCACCCAACCTATGCAGAACTGACAATGCCACTTAACTGAAGGTCTCATCTCCTCCTTAGTCCATAACCTTAGAACAGAACCCAAACCTCATCGTCTGAAATTAGTCGTAGAACCCAAATTCCACATCATCACACTGATTACACCCGAACAAGCTGAATCGAGCCAAAAATTCCAACCCAGAATACAATCACATGCTGATCCATGCAGCTCAAATACTCGAAGCAATAACCTCTGACCACCATAGCTGCTCAAATAACACTCTAGATGCCGGCAGTACACTTCACATTGAATACAACCTTGTTCCGGACTTCCACAACACTGCTATGAAGTTAACAAGTCAAGAAATTCTCTCGCCCGCCAAGGGCCATTACCCAAATCTTAGCAGAAACACCCTCTTACTTCCAAACACTCCTCACCCTCAATACCATAGTACCAATCTCAGGTTTCAGAACCTCATCTCAGCCAATACAAGCAACCCAACTAACAACTCATCACGGAACCACACGGATTCTCACACTACACAGTTTGTACACCAAACCAGTAATGACTCAATTATGCAGCACAATTAAAGGAAAGCAAAGTATAAGAATTATCTAACAAGTACAACATGTGTAACAACAAAAGTATAATAATTTTTTTTCCCATCAAAGCGTCCCACAAAGGGAAAACACGACACCAGGTAAACACAAGGAAAGGGTATCCCACATAACATCTGCTGCGGCGTGCAGCCCACTCCCAAATACTCATCGAGCCAAAATGCTCGGGCTCACTGATCATATGAATACTGATATCAAGCACTGCAGAGTGCATAGGTAAAACTGTGGGAAAACGTGAATAGAAGTAATAAGATATAAAAGAAGCAAGTACAGCTGAGGTACAATGAGCAATTATCATCATGAGGGCTATCTCACCCACATCGCCATAAGGCCTGAATGAAATCACAACATGCGTGGGGGATAATCATACAACCTCACCGCCTAGCACATCACAAAAGAGTAGCACATAACATAGGCTAAGGGCACAAATAATATCCATTCTGCCTGATAGCATAACCAAAATGGCAATCTCACAGGAGCACACAAACTTGATCTGATACAAAACACATATTCTCATTGAGCTTTCAAATAGTCCCAACCAAATTCTGATCCTTCCCAATTAGATAAGTATGCTTCAAAAAGATCCACAACAACTTATCGATAACACATGCTATTAATTATTCCATTCTCGACATTTCTTCATGATCCGCAAATAGGAATAGTCCATTCATGAGGGCATCTAGCCCCAAACCTCAGGAATACCGAAATTTCCATAACCAACTCAACTATGCAAATCAAATGGCTGATATATCGCTCACCCCCTATTATTCTACTGAAGCACCCATATAGGATTTCTGGCCGCGTATCAAAACATGAACCCCGAAAGCCTCAAAACCCAGTAATCACCATGTTGGTAGCCACGCACCCGCAAGCAAAAACTCAAGGTCCCTTCCAAAAATGCACACCCTTCACATATGATAGCCAACAAGGTCAACACTCTATTAATTTCTGATACCTATTCAGGGGAAAGCTACAATGTACCGCATATTCCCTATGCCATAGCAGCCAGCAGAATCAAGCCGTTGCTCAAATCATCGAGAACTCCCCGAGATCCACCCGCACGTAACTAAGCCATTAGGACTGTATCTCCCCAAATCAACCGAGTCACACAGACCGTCCAATCCAAGAGCGCTGCCACAAATTCCAGTAAAGAATTCCCATTCAAAAGGACCAATTACTTCCATTGCCAGGCTGACCCATCACTAACGAACTGAACCATTTCTTCGGATAGTCGATAAGCAATATCCCCCATCAACGCCCCAATATCATCCCTTGCAAGATCTCAATACTTAGTTAAATATGAATTTCAGAAACCTTCCAATACCACTTATATACATACCTTAGGCAAAAACTGATGTAAATCTGACTCTGCAATCTGAACGCCGCTAGTGGACTCCTCCACTTAGCGCGAAGCCATAGAAAACAACATTTGATGATCCGCAAAACTAACTTTCGCAGCTCGCACAACACCAATCACAAGGTACCCCAATACCACCAGCCGTCCTCAATCAACATCCACCTTGAAACCTTGCCACAATTGCGACGACTAGTCAACCAATTAAACCTTCACAAGCTCGCACTTATCAACCAGATGTCGGTAACCGTTGCGCCTCCATATGAACATTTGAATAGTCTCTCAATGCCTCTGTATCTTCAGTCTGGGCGACACATTGAGACAATGCCTGAGCATCCCTGACTCCTTCGTAGCCTATTTGTAGCATCATGAACCACTGGCGCATAGCGGACACTAAGAGCGTGATATCATACACGAGTGGATATAGAGGAACATATGTTATATACCTCGAGCTGAATCAATACCGACGATAAGGAATGAAAGAAGTGGAATTTCCTAACAGTTCTGTAGCCTCTCGAAGATAAGTACAGACGTCTTCGTACCGATCCGCAAGACTCTACTAAACCTGCTTGTGACTCGTAGCACCTATGAACCTAGTGCTCTGATAGCAACTTGTCACGACCCAAAAATCCCTCCGAAGGAGTCGTGATGGCACCTAATCTCTAAACTAGGTAAGCCTAAGATAAACTGAAATAACATTGATATTTACTAACTTTAAATTAAATTACTCTGAACAAATTACAATTCCCAAAATCGGTGGTACAAGTCACAAGCCTTTCTAAGAGTAGCTATACAAAATAAATACATCACTGCTCCTAAACAAAAGGAACAAATAAAAATAAGTACAAATGAAGGTGACTCCGAGGCCTGCGAACGCTGTAGCAGGTTTACCTTGAGTCTCCACCGCAACGACCCGCACAGCTACTATCGACCAAATACCTGGATCTGTACACAAAAATATACAGAAGTGTAGTGTGAGCACACCACAGTGGTGCCCAGTAAGTATCAAGACTAACCTCGGTGGAGTAGTGACGAGGAACAGTCAAGGCACCTACTGGTCAAATAAACTGAACAGGATATATCGATAAACTACCGAGATACGATAACAAGATAATATTAGCAGCAGGGAGAAACTCAAACCACAAACAGTAGAAACAATAATGGGAAACAAGGATGGAAACGAAGATAACCAAGTAAATTAACACCAACATAGCTGGGACACAGACAAGTAAAATGTACTCAAATAAGAAAGGCGATGTCAACTCAATAAATCATATCATTTCTGATGCACAATTCCAGCCATCTAAAATTCGATTCTCATATCATAACCTCACTTACCAACCCTTGGCACTCCCGGCACCTCGTACCCATATATTTCTATCTCACTTTGCGCAACGACGTTCTCATGTTACTCAGTACATAGGGTCCATAACCAATGCAACTAAGATGTTCAAGGAGTCTCATTTACATAACATAAAGTAGAGTACAGTTTCTAAACCAACTAGGAACTCAACAAGAAAAGATGAAGTTATTATTAGAAATCATTCGAATAAAGAAGGTACCATTTTTAATTAAAATACAACGTCGAATGATTTATTACCTTTAACATAGGATTTAATAAATTAACTTAGTAGAAATTCCTGTTTAAGTAAAATACAACCTCAAACGGTTTAAGGAAATTTAAATGAGAAACTAATTGAGTTAAAAATGTAACAATTATTGAAATTTGAAGTATTGAAACATATATATAAAATACGGCGAGGTATTGTAAATATTACGGATTCCAACACAAAGGATCACAGAAGTAAAGGAATCTAAACAGTTAAAACACTGGAATTGATAACAACAAATACAACAGAGACAAATAATCATAGAAGGAGTACAACTCAACACAGAGATCAACACCGGGGATCTCTCAGGATACCGTCTTGTAGTCCCAATTATAAATATCCAGTGGATCTCCCGGGTGTCGTCCCGTAGTCCGACTCATAGTTCGCGGGGATCTCCCGGAATACCGATCCGTAGTCCCAAATGTAAATACCAGTACTGGGGGAATCTACCGGGTGCAGTCCTGAAGTTCCAATATAAAAGTGCAGGGGGATCTCCCGGAATACCGATCCGTAGTCCCAAAGTAAACATGCAGGGGGATCTCCCGGGATACCGTCCCGTAGTCCTAAAGTAAACATGCAGCAGCAACACGAAGAATACTCAAAAACAATCCAACAACCAAATCACAAGGAATTCCACCACCAAGAGTATGAATACACGGCAACAAGAGAATCACGGAAAAACCAAGAAGCGCAATAACCTTAACAAACCAACAAGGCATAACAGGCATGTGATAACTACACCGGCAACCACAACAATTTGGACACATAGCATATATACACGAGGTCATAGAGGAATTCACAAATTAGAGATACCAACTATAAGAAGAACAATCACTTCAATTAAGGTGAATAAGTCCAAGTACAGTAAGAGTTAGAGGGAAGATAACAACATCGTATGGAGCATATAGAGGTAAATTAAGTAATTAGGAAACTCAATCATAACGGAATACTTCCCACATAATGAACATAAGGACCTAAGAACCTTAAAGGCAAATTTCCCACAAATAAGTCCGAGCATACACTCGTCACCTCGCGTGCACGGACTACAAATAGCATAGAAGACTTAAATCCTAAGGGGAAGTCCCCCGCACAAGGTTAGGCAAGATACTTACCTTAATCCGGCTAATTCAATATGCGATTTAGCTTTTCCTTTACCAATTCATCAATGCTCGGCTCAATCTAGCCAAAAACGACTTGAATACATCTAACAATGCAAGAGAAAATAATTCCAATTAACAAAACTATGATTCTTATACATTTTGCAAAAAGTCAACAAAAGTCAACTCCCTGGGCCCGCACCTCGAAACCCGACAAAATTTACAAAAATCGAATACCCATTCCGATACGAGTTCACCCATACAAAAATTATCCAATTCCGATACCATTTGGTCCTTCAAATCATCATTTTACATTTTTGAAAGATTTCACATTTTTCCCAAATTCCATTCCAAATCACGAATCAAATGTGGAATTTAATGATAGATTCATGTATTCTAGCTAAATCCGTGTTAGAATCACTTACCCCGGTGACTTTCTTGGAAAACCTTCAAAAAATCGCCAAGATCCGAGCTCTCTAGGTCAAAATATGAAATAAAACCCTAAACCTCGTATTTATAGTGCACCTCCCAGATTTCCATCACTGTTGACCGCACAAAAACCACCGCTGACCGCGGTCCAGGTCCATCACTGCTGACCGTGGAGAATGTTGACTACAGCAACATGCTTTAGTATTTTGGCCATAACTTTCTCTACAGATGTCCCAATTGTGATTTCTTTACCTTTCTGGAAACTAGACACGAAGGGCTACAACTTTTATTTTTTCATCATCTCAAAAGTCCTTGTAAATCAAACGCTATAGTCTTCCGAAGTCAGACCAGTGCATCTGCGGAAAATCTTGACGTGCGGCCGCACACCAAATTGTGCGGTCCGCACTGAGGTCCACGAAATTTTTGTGCGGTACGCACTCCCCTCTGCGGTCCCCATATTTTTGGTGCGGTCCGCACTCCCAAAAGTGCCAGAACCATCTTAGAGTACCGAAATGCTTGGACTCGCTCAAAATTCACCCCGAAACTCATCCGAGGCCCCCGGAACCTCAACCAAATGTACCAACACATCCCATAACATCATACAAACTTAACGCCACTTTCAAATCGCTTCGAACATCGCTAAGACAACGAATCAGATGCCCAAAGGCATGAAAATCACTATGAACTTCAAGAACCTCTAGAATTGCAACCAAGCGTCCGAACCATATCAAATCAACTCCAAACGACACCAAATTTTGCAGGCAAATCCAAATGGCAAAACGGAGCTGTTCCAACTTTCGGATTCGCATTCCGACCTCGATAACATAAAAGTCAACTATGGGTCAAACCTCCCCATTTTCCAAAATTCAACTTTTTCCAACTTTCACCAAAATGCCTCAAATTACCCTACGGGCCTCCAAACCCAAATCCGAACACACGCCCAAGCCCAAAATCATCATACGAAGCTACTGAAATCATCCAAAACTCATTTCGGAGCCGTTTACTCAAAAGTCAATTTTCGGTCAAATTCTCTCCGCTTAAGCTACCAGGACTATATTCCTTCTTTCCAATTCGACTTTGATTCATCCAAAAACTGAATCCAACCCTGCACACAAGTCGATATACATAATGTGAAGTTTCTCTTGAACTGAAACTGCCGAACCGGATGCAATTGTTCAAAATGACCAGTCGGGTCGTTACAGGATGCAGGCATGGTGAACGTAACAAAAGTATTCGCAAGCATACACATACCAAAGTCCTAACGATCAGGCTACCAGATGCCAATATATCTCCAGCTAGGAACTATCCTATTCTTATTTGTTCTCTGCATGAGGCTAAGCCCTGCCTCCATATTTGCATAAGGCTAAGCATTGCCTTCTCTTTGCATGAGACTTAGCTCTGTGTCCAATCTTGAGTGAGGCTAAGCCCTGCCTCCATATTTGCATAAGGCCATGCAGTGCCTTCTCTTTTCATGAGACTAAGCTCTGTCTCAAATCTTGCATGAGGCTAAGCCCTTCCTCCATATTTGCATAAGGCTAAGCATTTCCTTCTCCTTGTATGAGACTAAGCTTTGTCTCAAATCTTGCATGAGGCTAAGCCTTGCCTCCATATTTGCATAAGGCTAAGCATTGCCTTCTCTTTGCATGAGACTAGGCCCTGTCTCAAGTCTTGCATGAGGCTAAGCCATGCCTCCATATTTGCATAAGGCTAAGCATTGCCTTCTCCTTGCATGAGACTAAGCTCTGTCTCAAATCTTGCATGAGGCTAAGCCCTGCCTCCATATTTGCATAAGGCTAAGCATTTCCCTCTCTTTGCATGAGACTAAGCCCTGTCTCAAGTCTTGCATGTGGCTAAGCCATGCCTCCATATTTGCATAAGGCTAAGCATTGCCTTGTCCTTGCATGAGACTAAGCTCTGTCTCAAATCTTGCATGAGGCTAAGCCCTGCCTCCATATTTGCATAAGGCTAAGCATTGCCTTCTCTTTGCATGAGACTAGGCCCTGTCTCAAAACTTGGATGAGGCTAAGCCCTGCCTCCATAATTGCATAAGGCTAAGCGTTGTCTTCTCTTTGCATGAGACTAAGCCCTGTCTCAAATCTTGCATGAGGCTAAGCCCTGCCTCCATCTTTGCATAAGGCTAAGAATTGCCTTCTCCTTGGGACTAAGCATTGTCCCTCCCTGCATAAATGTTGCTCTATTCTTGGCACTATCTTCTTCTCTCGGGCTAAGCTCTGCCCCAAACTCTGCACAAGACTAAGCTTTGTCTTGCTATTACTTACAGTATCATATCTCTGCACTTCATGGGCTGACATATAGCCAACCTGTCCAAAGGCGTCATAGTCCGAAGGCACCATCCTCATAGCCTGAAGGCACCATGTCATGGCCTAAGGATCTCTCAATACTTGCACATCATTATTCAAAGGCGTCATGGTTCAGAGGCACCATCCTCATAGCCCGAGAACGTCATTTCATGGCCTGCGAATCTCCTATCTCACGATTCATGGCCCAGGACATCATAGTCTAAGGACGTCATATGCACTGTCCGAAGACAATCTTTCATGGTCCAAGGGAATTTGCATCATCTATATACTCGCATGCATTGTGTTTTAAGTTTTGCATGTAATCCAGGAGGTAACCGTTCTTCAAACAGGAGCAGCCTTCGCTCCGGCTTCCGCTCATGCCATTTTTACTTTGCCATTATAACCGATTCCCATCAATTACTCACCTTACTCTGTGATATCCAGATATCTGCCCTATAATCCCTTAGTTACACTCCAGACCCATAATCATAACTCTATCGGACATAACCCTTCACAAAAGAACCTTTTGATGAAACAGACTACCATTCCTATAATAACTCCATCGGCTTCATTCACCGTTGGGTCCAGAACTACACATGGCCTGATTCCTGTAAAACCAGAGATATGTAGGCAACTCAGAGACCAGGGTTCGACCTCTATTTTTTTTCGAAAACACCCATTCGGTCAAAATCGTCCATCATTTCCTTACTCGAAAACTCTTTCATCCTTCCCGGGTAAAGAGGGGCAGCTGTTGATACCCAAATTTTCCCTTATATATTTTAAATATGCATAAACACTTTCAAAATATTGTACATGCATTTACAAACTTGCACAAGTGTTTTACAAGTTTTCTACAATTTTTTCAAGGCCCCAAATCCATTTATTTCTGCATTTTCTAATTACATAAATGTTCAAAACTATCCCTCATATTATTTTTTATGATTTAATCATCTAAATTTATCATTTTTGTTCATATGAGTGTTCAAAATATTTTAATCGCATTTTTTATAATTACATTTGCATTTTTAAGACTATAATTGCATATTTTGCAAAAATAGCCCCTACATATGCATAACTACATTATCTATACAGAAAATAACTTTTTATATTTTTATAATATTGAATAATTATTTTAAATCACCTTCATGCTTGAAAAATTATTTTTTAACATTTAATTAGCTATTTTTAAAAATTATTTTATTTAGTAAAATGGGTATTTAACAAATAGCCCCTAACACCTAATATACACCCAAAATCGGACCCCCCCCCCCCCAAATCCAATTTAATTAACCCAAGCCCAATTTAAAAAACCCTAACCCAATTAAAATCCTACCCCGACCCAGACCCATTCTCTTCCTAGCCGTTGATCTCTGAGATCAACGACCCCTATTCCTTCTTACCATTTTTAACCCAAACGACCCCGCTAACCTAACTCATTTGTTACACTCCACCGCCCTTCGTTCCCTAACCTCTCCAACTCTCTCTCAACTCGCCCCTAACCCTAATCGCCGTCATCGGCGAGAAACTCCTATCTATGGAGTTTTCGTGCATTTTTCGATCATTACCAGCCTGCTATGCCTCCTGGCTATTTGATTACATAGATCCTTGAGAAAATCTCATGGAGATACAACCTGTTCTTGCCTAAAACTTGTTTACTGGCCTGTCTAGGGCCATTCTTGTTTGTGAGTACTGATCTCCTCCTATTTTTAGTTCGAATATTTGGTTTCTGACCGAGTTTTCTTCATCTCTACTATTTTTGAAAGCCCTAGTTCCATGACCAATGGGTCTGTTCAGATCCTCGTAGATCTGAAGTGTTCTAAGTTCTATTTGGTACTTTTCCTCAAAAATCTTTTGTTTTGCTAATGTTATTTCGATTCCGTTATTTTCTGAAATTTAGGGTTCGTCCCAGATTTTCTTCAAAAGGTTTTTTTTTTTACTTTCAAGTGTTTAAACTAATGATTTCTTTACATGTTTGATTAATTTTTGTGTATATGCTTAAACCCTAGATGTTCCTATTTGTGACATTGATTTCTTTAATTTTTCCGTTATTGTGTTTACTTCTGTGAACCAGTTGTATTGACCGACTCTATTTTTAGTTCTGAAAAATTTTCTATTAAAACCAGTATTCTTTGGATTTCTTTTTTTACTTAACTGATTTCTATTAGGGATTTGAACGAATTTTTTCTCGTTAAAATCATTATTCTTTGGGATTTTTACTTACTTTCCTTATTTGTGGCCTGTAAATAGTGTTACTTGCTTTATTCCAGCTGATTAGTTAATTTATGGTCAATTTACGATTTGTTTCCTTATTTAAGCCCCAATCAGCGCTGCTAATGGATTCCCTTTGTACTGATATGACCTTCCCGGATATGTTTGTGCGAACTAATGGGGATTAGCCCCAATTAACCGATTGATTATATTTACCTACTTTAGTTATGAACTCCAAATCATAATTTTACCTTATTTGTGTCATCTCCCTAAGTGCTATATATACACTCTCATTCTGATTCTTAAACACGAACAACAGTTCACAAACACACTCACACACAAACTTTGCTCTCATCTCTCTCTGCTACTTGTGTTCATTGCTTGTCTAACCGGCTGAAAGCCAAGACTAGACTGTTGAATCCTGCCTACTTTACCTTCTGCTTCTGCTTCCTTAACTGGTATGCTCCTATATTGCCATTCAACTAAACCTATGTGTTTTTCTTACAATCAGCATGTCTTTCTTCTAAACCTGTATGTTTTCCTATTCAGCATGTCTACTGCTATTTAATTCAACTATGTGACATGTTATCAGCATGTCTACTTTATTTCATTAGATCCATGTGCTTCATGATTATTGTTCTCAATCAGCATGTTCACTGCTGATCAATTAGACTCTATGCTTACTGCTATTCAATTTGACCTGTGTGTTTCCTTATAATCAGCATGCCTTTCTTTTGCTTAAGCAAACCTATGTGTTCACTGCAATAAGCATGTATACTTTTGTTCAATCTATGTGTTTACTACAATAGCATGTCTACTTCGGTCTGATTGAACCTATGTGTGTCCTGCTCTCAATCTTTTTATTCCTGTTTTAGCTAAACATATGTGCTTCCATATGAACCAGACCCATGTCTGTTTCTTCTCCACTAGCATGTTCTTTCTATCTTATGTTCACCTCTGACCATCATTGCTCCTAAGCCCTGCTATCCCTTTGCATGTGACTGTATGCTCATCTAGTAACAGTTAATAAACTAAGTTGAATGTGAGTCTTTGTTTTGATGTTTTATGACTATGTTCTGTATGCTTTTGGTTTGTTGAACCTTTGTTCAGAATGTTTCCTAAACTGTTTTCACTCCTGATATGTCTTCACCTATAAACTGTTTCACACTTCTAACATGTTTTCACTTCTAAAACTATTTTCACTCCTAAAATGTTTTCCCCTGCTGAACTATGCTCACCTCTGAACTGTTTTACTTTTGGGATGTTTCTTAAAACTGTTTTCCACTCTTTCAAGCACTATCTTCCACTCCTACTCTTAGAATACTTAGGATCCTGCCCCTCCAGTGTGTGTACTGCCTAGGAATCCATGAGATTCCTCCGAACTTTGGCACACTGGGCTGGCCTCTCCACATTGCACAAATAACTACTTCTCTTTAAAAGGATCTTGGTGTGAGCATTGCACGAGGTCCCTGAGGCCCTTGGGAACTTTGACACATTAGGATACCCTCTTTTGGACACCATGAGACTATGGCACTTTGGACTGTTTGAAGGCCTGGTTTTTCCAGGTTCACGTTGGGCCTATTCGGGCTCCCTATATCATAGCTTGGTTTATTCTGTAATTCATTTTCTTTAAGGTCTGTAATAATTCTTGTAAACAGATATTGGAGAAATTAGTAAAAAGGGAGGGATTCTTATGTAATTTTTGTGGGAAAATTGGGTAGAAATCATGCCCTCAGATTATTATGACTATTTGCATGCATTAGAGCTCGTGTTCTTAGGATCATTTCTTGCATTAGATACCATGCCTATAGGTTATTGCAATTTCTATTATTTAGATACCATGCTTGTAAGCTTTTGCAATGTTTTTTCATTTAGACGCCATGCCTATAGGGTTTGAAAAATCAATCCTGCATTCTAGATACCATGCCTATAGGGTTTAAAAATCAATTTTGCTTTTTAGACACCATGCCTATAAGTTTAAAATCAGTCTTTACATGTCGACAAGTTAAATCAAGTTTCCTACATGTCAATGAGTTCTTAAGCTAAACGCTGCATTTAGTATGCTTATGTCCCTATTAAGGGTATTTTTAAAAANTCTAAAATCAGTCATTACACCTAGACAGCGTGACTATAGGATCCAAACTGTCTGCTTAAAATTGTTTACTGGTTTACTGCACTCCTGATTAATGACTAGATACCATGCTCATAGGTTATTGCAATTTCTGTTATTTAGATACCATGCTTGTAAGCTTTCGCAATATTTTTTCATTTAGACGCCATGCCTATAGGGTTTGAAAAATCAATCCTGCATTCTAGATACCATGCCTATAGGGTTTAAAAATCAATTTTGCTTTTTAGACACCATGCCTATAAGTTTAAAATCAGTCTTTACATGTTGACAAAGATTAAATCAGTTTTCTGCATGTCAATGAGGTTCTTAAGCTAGTTACTGCATTTAGATGCTATGCCTATAGGATTTTTAAAACCAATTTCTGCACTCTACAAGTCTAAANCCAATTTACTGCACTCTACAAGTCTAAAATCAGTCATTACACCTAGACAGCGTGACTATAGGATCCAAACTGCCTGCTTAAAATTGTTTACTGGTTTACTGCACTCCTGATTAATGACTAGATACCATGCTCATAGGACATCATTGATACACGCCTAGGCAAGCTGTAGGGCGATTGAAATCCTGCAAACTGTAAAACTACGATTTTTGTTATTTGTGAACTGTCCGAATTCCGTAAGCCTTAAAATCAGTAGGCAAACTGATTATGCCTCTACTGCCTCACTTTAACACGATGCTGCATATATTCTATTTGCTCACCTAGGTATCCTGCTCTAGGACCTTTTGAAATATCTGAAATCTTGTTGTTTGAGACGTGCTGTTGTTTGCTTATTTGTGGAGGTAAATGTGAGCCCCTTAATTGTTCTTTACTTGACAGTCCTAATTGTTTGGATTTTCGCCTAGATTTTTCTCCTTTAAGTACCTTAGGAAAGTCTAGAACTGCCTAAATTAGAGTTCCTAAATACCTCCAGCGCCATAAGGAAGGGACGGGTAATGCACACATAGAGTTCGTTTAATTAAAATCGCTTATATAACCACTAAGGGGAGGGTGATTGGGTAGTAAAAGGATATGATGACATGTGCACTAATGCCACGTGTAACCCCATATGTGATCCTGTAGGCTAAAAAAACCTAGGACCCCTTTTACCCCTTGTTTCAAATGTAATACCAATTTGTCTAATTTGCTTTATCTATTTAAAAGACTAATTCACATAATTTGAGTTCAGCCGGGACCCACCATTGTGGACCGTGAGGGGTGTCTAATACCTTTCCCTCAAGGTTATTTCGAGCCCTTACCCAATCTCTGGTAATTCAAACCGGTTTTATAAGTTACTTGCTTTAGGTGCCCTAATGCACCTTAAACCGTTAGGTGGCGACTCTTCAAATTCAAATACCCAATTCCCGAAAGAAAATGAGTTGTTCCCAATAAATGTAGAAACCCGGACTCCGCGAGGAAAAAGGGGGCGCGACAGACATGTTTCAACCTGAGAATAAAAAATTCTTGACAAGAAAAAGTGTGAAAGCAACGTGTGTAATGAGAATCAGTAAAGAAACAATCACTATTATCTTTAGCCCCGCGGTGGGCGCTAAACTATTTGCCTCGAAAATACGAGTAACAATTAAATTTGATTTGTAATTTTAAAGATATGTGATTTAGTTCAATACCAATTGATAATCAAGAAATATAAAGTAGAAGTGAAAGAAATAAGTGAATCAAACCAATGTAACTCAGCAGTAGTGACCTCGATACGGTGACCTCGAGATGGGCTAAGAGCAATAAAACAAGAAAAATAAAGCAAGAGCAGTAAAGCTAAAGGACAATATTGATGAACAGTAGGAAAAAAGTAGAGAGTATATTCTTTTCGCAGTGATTTTTTTTATCTTACAAATGATTTGGGTCCCCTTTATTTAATAGGGGAACCCTAAATAAGGTATATTTCTATCTACAGTAAGGAATATTCTTGATACAGCTGGCTAATCGCCTAGTACGAATCGTACAATCCTATTCCGGGATTCGCGCCATGATCTTGGGGACGTGGCGGGATTCTAGCTCATTCTGTTACAAATCTACAACGGTACTATTTCGGGGTCGAGCATACTCGGCTTCGATGTTCCTCGTACTCCTATCTCCGAGCATCGCATTCTGTCTTCGAGCTCGAGTCTGGTCCATCGGGCTCGAACTCGACCTCGCCCTCGAGCCTATAAATCGGGTGGCCCCGATTTCTACCGTATACAAAAAAATTTTAAAATCGATGGATGAACTTCGTAATTGTAACTTGTTTCGTAGATTCTAGTCTCTTACTGGCAATATAATGTTTGAACTTTCATCAAAAAAGCATTCGGAAATATACAAGCATATCTTTTCGTGGAATTGGAAGAAATATTTATTTTGGAAGTTTGTACTAACATAATATTCAAGTTTCAAGATATTTGGTCAAAATCTATAGACTTATCATTGGTAATCATAGAGATTCTATGTAACTGTTATAGATGAGTAATTTTACAGAGAGCGTACTGTTATAAAGATAACTGATGTTGTTATAGGTAAAAAGTTATTACAAAGAAGTAAAAAATAACATAACAAATTTGTTCCGAGAAAACTTGGCCATTATCGTGAAGTGTTGTAGATAAATATTGTTATAAAGATATCTAACTGTGTTACGTGCAGGAGTTAGAAATTACAATACTCCTGGTCATTGCTAAACTTTAATATTTGTGTTATGGAAGAGATTTCCAGTTATAATACCTTTATATATCCAAGTGTTTCCAAAAACTACTGGATTAATGAGCCTCAAAATCGACTAAAAATAAAATACGATCCAGAATCTTAGTCGTGTCGTAGCACACTGAAACTTAACACGACTTCATAGCTCCTTGTCCTTTTCTTGTGCTGTTGCATCAACTTTGCACGAACTTAGTACAACACAAATTCCCATTAATTTCTCCAATCTTGGCTAATTAAGTTTTAATGATTTTCACTCACAAGTTCTTTTTTATCCACGTGGAATTCATGTTCAAATACAACTTTAACTTTTAAATATACTTTTTTCTTACTATGTTTTCTAATATGAGGAATTTACATAGAATACAACCTTTTTAATACTTATTTAAATTTCCTACAACTACTTTCACAAAATTACATATGATATAAATTATTTTAAAATTTACAACTTTTCATATCTCTAATATATTTCTCTTGAGATTCTCTCACCTAAAACGTATCCTAATATATCTCTTTTAAGATTCTGTCTCACCTAAAAGTATCTATCACGTCAGTTTCCCCCCAATTTCACTATTAATGTATTGTATACTGTATAATTCTTATATAAATTGTATGTTATATAATCAATATTTGTATAGTATAGTATATATATATATATATATATATATATATATATATATATATATATATATATATATATATAAAAGTTTTTTTTCATAATACTTATACATTACAAAGTACACTTTTTG